>NC_087213.1:8333734-8353734 GCF_015104395.2 Macrobrachium nipponense | reverse complement strand
GGCACCCCCTACCCCCAACATCAGCCAAGGCCCTTCCTCCCTTCGTCAGAAGCCACAATGATGCCACAATACACTAAACTCCCCTTAGGATGCTGTACTCATTTAGACCTACAGTACGTCATCAGTTGTCTTTTGTTTGCTGGGAGCAGGGGAGGGAGGGGGATGAGGAGGGAGGAGGAGCTCTGTAAATATCATAATAGACGTCCCTAAGACAAATGTGAAAAAAAATCTCATATCTAATGATGGCAGTTACAGGTGGGATAAAAAAAAAAAAAAAAAAAAAAAAATTTTTCAGAAATACAACTACTAGGTAACTGGGGCAACGTAAGACAGAACATGGAATATAAAATACGAATCACTCGCATATGAAGAAGCAATTACCTCAGGATTTTTAACAAAGCAAAAGATAATCCCATAAAATCTCGACGTTACAAAGACTTAAAAAAAAAAAAAATGGGCAAAGCCAGAAGGTTTGGTAGTAACACAGCAATTTGGCAACGCTGATCCCTCTGGCCCCAGGGGACGAGGGGGGTTAAAAAGTGCAGTCACTCATACCTTAAATGGCGGTGGAAGGCACCCTCACTTTTTTTTTTTCCTCTTTCTCTCTTTTTTTCTCTCTTCTCCCGATAAGCGGAGGGAATTAAGGAACTCGATCCGACGGGCGAGTATAGGCTTTATTGGCTTTGCCTACCATCTCATCCGGGCTTATAACAGGTTACTCAGTATTTGACATTACTGGTTTTTTTAGGGGCTTTTTCTTCAAAGTCATGCTAAGTATCAGTCATTTTGCGATTTAAAACACTGTCTTCTCAACTCTGATAATAATCTTTTCGAGTTTTCATGTCTGTAGGATTCGCCAGTCAACTGACAATCCATTAACAATTTCTCTGAGAATTGAAGCTAGATAAAAGCATTAAGCTGTCAATACCTACGCACAAAATTTTTATTGCAAAAGAAGCAGCGCATATAATCATTCCTTGTCATTACACGATACGAAAATGACGCATATTACATTTATTTCGTGACTTACACAGGCTGTCTTTCACAAGCATAGGTAAATAATATATTTTAGTATACAAAACTGACGTTTCTTGCTACGAAAATATATATTTTTTTAAATAATACATACACTGTGCACTATACATATCAAAGAATCATTTCAAGATAATTTGTGAAAACAGCACTGACAAAGTAAAAGCTTAAAAAAATAAATAATAAATAAAAAAATAAATAAATAAATAAAAAATAAAAAGTTTGAAAAAACAACAAACGTAGAGTGAGGATGATAGAACGGAACATGGGTCTTAGGACCATCGAAGCGAAGGATCGGGAGGTGGAATCCTTGGGCGAAACAAGAATGACACAAAATCTGCACGACATTGCTCAGGCTCCGTCTTCCCTTCTTCTCTCTCTCTCTCTCTCTCTCTCTCTCTCTCTCTCTCTCTCTCTCTCTCTCTCTCTCTCGCAGGCGCCAGCGGAGCCGGGGATCGAGAAGAGAAACCCGTAATCTGTTGTATCTGAGATTGAAACACGACCTACGAGAGAGAGACCCCAGCTCGACTCACCTTGCCTTAATGCCGGTTTTAAGATTCACTACATAATATTCGCATCCTTAAGCCCCTTGTTTGTATCGGATGTCCCTCCCGCCACCCCCTCCCATCCTCCATCACTCCCCAGGTCAAGTGAATCCCCGCACCCCGAGCTCCCTGGCCCGCGGTGCACTAAAATCCCTCCCGGTCGTGTCCTTCGGTATTATCTATCGCTTTGGGCGTCCTCGTCGCCGGATCAGCAGGCATTATACGCCTTCTACTGCTTGTCATGGGTCTCGCAATTTATAAAGTTAATAATGACTTTATGACTTTCTCTTTATACGTCGCATAACTCAGGCGGTCAAGTATAAAACGTCGCTGAGTTTGTTTGTTTGTATGGTGCTTTTACGTTGCATGGAACCACTGGTGATTCAGCAACGGGACCAACGGCTTTACGTGACTTCCGAACCACGTCGAGAGTGAACTTCTATCACCAGAAATACACATCTCTCACTCCTCAATGGAATGGCCGGGAATCGAACCCGCGACCACCGAGGTGAGAAGCAAACGCCAAACCAACCACGCCACTGAGGCGCTGAGTGCTTGTCGCTGCGACATTTGCCGATGCTCATTTGAATTTCTCCCTCCGCAAAGGAAAGGATGCGCTTCGCTCGAAGTTGTAGTAAAAAGATTGATTGAATGACAAATAATTATGAATAAGATTTTATGAGAGAACCAGACAGTGAAATAAAATATTCCATGTGCAAAATGAAATAAAATTTCATTTTAGGGCTGGAAAATGATAAACAAATAAGTATAAGAATTAATGTGAGATTCAGATGAAATAAAATTACTTTTAAAGGTGAAATTATGTACTGACTTACAACATACAGCAAAATCATCATGCCATCGATAAACGTGAATTTGTCTGAATTCGAACTTCAACAAGTCCTTCGCTTTCAAAGAAAAAAAATTCGCAGGAAGAAAATAGTTTTTAAGAGACGAAAACGTATCCTTGACGGGCACACGTTTAAAGGGTCAGCCTAAAAAAATGCGCTATATAAAAGACGTAAAAGCGAAATCTCCCTCGCGAGAAATTCTTTAGTGTGGAAAGAAGGAAAAGGAGTCGACACAAACTTAAGGATAATAACTTTCTCGTAAAATCCGAGGAGAAAAACATCTCTAAACTTAATACAGAAGAGGGGGTGGGGGAGAGACGAGGGTGGAGGATAGGCTTGAGCTTATAAGAAATAATCTATTCCAAAGGAAAACGTACACACACACACACATATATATACACGTGTGTTTATGTGCGTATGGATTCTTAAAATGAATTGGTTACAACACAAGCCCTCCCACTGAAATAAATGAAGATGAAACAGTCTAAAGTTTATCAAGGCAGTTTTGCTTTTCTGAAAACAAAAACGTCCAAATTCCCAGTGCTGCAGTATGTCCTCATGACACGCATTATTTTCTTATTAAGCCAAATTAATAATTTTTTAAATAAACCTACTGCTGTATCATCTTGACCTTGCTCTAATTAGGAATTTAATCAGAGAAAATATGGTCCATTAAATCCTATCAATATTCTTATATTCTTACTAAAGAAAGAGAAAGAAAAATCTTCAAACTGAACTCAATCCATGTAGTCTCTGACCCGTTCTGGTACCTTCCCACCAACACCCGTCCCACCCGGCCCCCGCCGACAAAAAGGTCCACATCACGAGGGCGCCCCCGTACGGCGCGAATATCCTCCACCCGATCACCGACTGACAGGTGTGATCCCCAGAGTTGGACACAGTTGCTGCTACGCTTGTCAAGACTGACGAAGTTGATAGAAGGCGAAGGCCGTCCCGAAACTTAGTTCTGCTCTCAAACCGACGATTTATTCACATATCGAAGGCGGGGGGAGTGGGGGGAATTCATTTTCGATATCAAGATACTGACCCTCCTGCCGATGGGTAAGGCTTGGTTTTGCCCGACTTCACTTTCTCTTTTCCTTATCTCACTTATTATTACTATTCAGAAGTTGGACTCTATTCATACGGGACACTCCCACCATAGTAACAGTTACAGTAGTTGCTACGATTGCTATTATCATACGTCTCGGCATCCGAAGTAAGATATGAGTAATAATTACCCATTAATTATGAGTATTAAAATAATCATTGTTATGCTGAATTACAGATGAATATAAATATCAGGACATCCAAGTTGGATGACGTCGAAGATAACTATAATCACTCGACTTCTAAACACTACATCCGACTAATTTATCGAAAGTAAAGCATTAAACATGAGAGAGAGAGAGAGAGAGAGAGAGAGAGAGAGAGAGAGAGAGAGAGAGAGAGAGAGAGAGAGTAGGGGAGCCGGAGGGGTCAAGATGTTACTGTGAACTTAGTTTAGCCAAAATCCCGTTGACAGCAGATGAGTGGCACCTCTGATGGGAGGGAAGGCTTGAGAAACATCACCCCAGGATCACCTCTCACTTTCTCACTTAAAATTAACACAAAAGGGCACTTCTGGTCTAGGTGAAAGGGGAGGGCTTGCCCCAGATGAAAGGCTTCCAAAAGGATTGGGGATACGATGGAATACTTGATAAAGAAATGAACATAGAAAATAGACAGATTTATAGACCAGAAAATTACGATTCTTTCGTAATTACAAAAGGTTCAAAATGGCAATATTTTTATATCTTACAAAAGATATTTTTTGGGTCGAATTAAAATAGAAATATAATACAAAACTGCTGTAAAACTGGAAGCACTCCAGAAAAAACAAAATGCACGCCTGTTACCTTCCAGGGAGGTAACAGGCTTGTATGATTATTGTCACAGGGGCGATAACCCGAACTTAAAAG
The DNA here is from genome assembly GCF_015104395.2 of Macrobrachium nipponense. NCBI lineage: Eukaryota > Metazoa > Arthropoda > Malacostraca > Decapoda > Palaemonidae > Macrobrachium > Macrobrachium nipponense. The sequence goes on along the minus strand of NC_087213.1, from coordinate 8,349,345 downwards.
CCTTCAAATAGTTAAACTAAACATAAAAATTTCAATCATCACAAAACATGTATAATTTCTCAGTCTCTGTTTTCTTATTAAGACGACAAAGCCACATATAGAAAATACGCCATAATTACAGCAGATATGACTATGACCACACAATTGATTGATTTATCGTAACTAAAACTGGCGTCACAATACTATGATCTAAATATTAAGATGATCGACACGGAAAGGGCACTAGCATTTGCCGATCAAATTAAATATTACCAACTACTTTGCGGCTCGGATTGGAATATATACAGCATTTTACTCACTTTTGTTTCGTTAGACGAAAGAAAATTTGATCTATTTTGTCACTGATTGCAAATATATAGGAATCATTATGGTCTGATATATAATTTAAGTTCAAATTTCACCAAAGAACTGACCATGTATTTAGATTCCCATTACGAAACGTTTCTATCTGTTCCAATTGTTTCGTTCAGTACCAGAGATGTTATTCATGCAAGATTTTTCAAATTTAAAATTCTTTTTTCCATAAAAGTGACGATAAGCTTTCGGTTATATTAAGTTTATAAAACTAAACGGAAATAAACTCTAGGACATATAATTTAATGGAAAGTGATATGAAAAGAATGCAAAAATGGTTTCCTTGAAATTTCTTTAATTAACTACACTTATAAAAGTAACGATATGAGAACGAAACATGAAAGAAAGAACCCCATTCATTTCTGAAGCTTCACAAGGCGATTAATATCCAATGAAGGGCTACTGGTTATTTTTTTTTATTAGAAAAAAAAAACTACTCAACGCAGTGAAAAAAAAGTGATCATAATTTTGAGGCTTCTTAAAGCGAACAATAGCCAAGGATGGGTCCACAACTTATATTTTTTCTTTAAATAAAAACTATTCAACTTTGATATCACAGACACCGCCACGTCTCTAGGAAGTAACAGTGCAACAGCTTGGAGTGGAAAACCAGTCGTGTTGTCTCCACAGTCCCTATTTGCCCATCCGAAAACCAGGGCTCCAGAGCAGGTAACCGTGCTTGGCGATATTCACCTGTCAACACCGGCCAAACTTTGTAGTTCGGGGTAGAATAGGAAATGGAAGCCATCACCAATAATGCAAATCAGTACGCTGTCCTTCTGTCTGTCCGTCTATGCGTCCCTTCCTTCAAGATCGTCTCTTGATCGACGGAATTTTGAAAAAATGGGTTTCAAAAGTCAATTCTCATAAATGCACAAATGTTAATGCTCTGAATCTCTCTCTCGTACTCTCTGAAATGGAAGTATGGCATACACATATTATATACATACATTATATATATATATATATATATATATATATATATATATATATATATATATATATTATATTATATATATATATATACACATATATATATATATATATCTATATGCATACACATAAGAAATAATTGCAGCATGTATGTATATCTTTAGAGCGAATAATTTAACATATTAAACTATTCTCCAAATGTCCATTTTACATATACAAACATTAGTGCTGAATATAAGAGAGAGAGAGAGAGAGAGAGAGAGAGAGAGAGAGAGTGTAAATACGCATGTATGCAACGCAATTACCGATGCTTCCCAAATAATCTCGGGAAAAAAATCCACGTTGAAGATCATACGAACGTCAATTCTGGAACTCTCTCTCTCTCTCTCTCTCAGTGTGTATGTGTGTGGGCCGTTGGATGATTGATAACTTACAAGGGCTTCCACGCCATCCGTTTGGCAGGACGACGATGATGATGATGGAAGTCAGGGAATGGTGAAGGCGGGGAGGGGGAAAGTAGGACGTGGAGGGGTAGGGATAGTAAGGGGTGGTGGAGAGAGGGAGGGGAAATGAATATCCTACCTCCTTCGTACCTTTGCCTCTGTCAACCTTCAGCTCACCAAAGGCGATAATTAATGAACAACCCTCATAATGGATGCGTCGCTAATTGCACTACCGCGTCCTCTCGTCTCCAACCTGCCCAAAGTTCATGCAAAAGCGCCTCTCTCTCTCTCTCTCTCTCTCTCTCTCTCATATAAAATAAGGGCGTTCCTCGGTACAAGTTTAAATACTGATACTCCTCGCTATACTAGTAAAATCTCTCTCTCTCTCTCATATATAATATATATATATATATATATATATAATATATATATACATACACGTGTATATACACAAACATTATATATATACAGTAGCAGTCATAATACTTTGCGTGGTAGGGAAGATGAAGAAGAAAAAGAGTACAACAAACTAAAAATATTCAGGAAAAATCAATTATTAAAGCAACCATCATAAAATTTGGAATGAATAATCACCAACCCCTCCCCTAGTACTTGATAGGCATGCCACAACGTTTACGGACTTTCTCGAGTGTCCTGGGCATTGAATCTGAAAACTGCTGCAGGAGGGACTCGTACAGATCGTCCCAAGTGCATTTCAAACTTTGCCCTGCATGACGTGTCGACATTCAGTAACTTTCTTTTTATGATTGCTTAATGATTGAAATGGCTGGGGGAATTCCCTGGCTAGTCGTGGATATATTCAATTATTCCATAATCTCTAAGCCACAAAGTATTCTGTCTGGCGGTATGATCCCCAGTGCTCGAATCTTAATCCAATGCCATTGAAAATCAGCCATTGAAACGAAAAAAAATTCGGCTGAGTGAAATTGACTAATTCGGAACTTAACTAGAGCTACTGTCTCACTCACAGAAGTGTAACTCTGTGTAAGAGCTCTTCAGTAACCTGTTGGATGTTTTGACAGTTGGATGTCGAATTCTTTTCTCGTGCTCTGCCATAGCTGTTGCTAATATTATTTTGTGTGGTTGAGTGAGTGTGGTTGTATTAACATGTCTAAACCGTATACTTCCATTGAGATATCGTGTGAGAGTGATACAACTTTACGAGGAAGGCCTTAAAACTGGTGTAATTAGCCAAATAATTGGCATGAAACAACGGACTGTCCAGAACATTCTGAAAACTTTTCGTGAGTCGGGAGGGAAGGGAAGTACCCAAGGCTAGGACCAGCACTGGGAGGCCCCCTATTATTAGTAAGAAGGGGTTAAGAGTTCTCGCCAAGAACATTGAGGTCTCAATGTTCCTGGCGAGAACTCTTAACTCCCTCTTGCTAATAATAGGGGGCCTCCCAGTGCTGGTCCTAGCCTTGTGTACTTCTTTCCCTCTCGATTCACGAAAAGTTTTCAGAATGTTTTGGACAGTCCGTTGTTTCACGCCAATTTCTTGGCTAATTACACCAGTTTTTTAAGGCCTTCCTCGTAAAGTTTGTATCACTCTCACACGATATCTCAATGAAGTATACGGTTTACATTTGTTAATACAACCACACTCACTCAACCACACAAAATAATGTTAGCAACGGCTATGGCAGAGCACGAGAAACAAAGAATTCGACATCCAACTGTCACAACATCCAACAAGTTACTGAAGAGCTCTTACACAGAGTTACACTTTCTGTGAGTGAGCCAGTAGCTCTAGTTAAGTTTTCCAATTAGTCAATTTCACTCAGCCGAATTTTTTTTCGTTTCAATGGCTGATTTTCAATGACAGTGGATTAAGATTCGAGCATTGGGATCATCCGCCAAACAGAATACTTTGTGGCTTAGACATTGTGAAATTGAATATATCCACGACTAGCCAGGGAATTTCCCAGCCATTTCAATCATTAAGCAATAATAAAAAGAAAGTTACTGAATGTGGACACATCTTGCAGGGCAAAGTTTGAAACGCACTTGGAACGATCTGTACGAGTCCCCTCCTGCAGCAGTTTTCAGATTCAATGCCCAGGACACTCCAGAAAGTCCGTAAACGTTGTGGCATGCCTATCAAGTACTAGGGGAGGGGTTGGTGATTATTCATTCCAAATTTTATGATGGTTGCTTAATAAGTTGATTTTTCCTGAATATTTTTAGTTTGTTTGTACTCTTTTTTCTTCTTCCATCTTCCCTACCACGCAAAGTATTATGACTTGTACTGTATATACATACATATATATATATATATATATATATATATATATATATATATATATATATATATATATATATATATATATATACTAATAAGTATTATTACATTCCGTAGGCACCAAAGGCAGAACAGATAGGTATATAGGATTGAAAAAGTATGAGATGAGAGAGAGAGAGAGAGAGAGAGAGAGAGAGAGAGAGAGAGAGAGAGAGGTGTCAAATTTCTTTTTATCCAGACGAAATATGTCTAATTGTAAAGCTGACTATGAAATCCATACAGCGTAACTGCAGTACAAAAATCATGTTCATAAACCAGAGGAATACGATGAAACAAAGTGGCACTGATCAGGCAATTTCCTCATCAGAATTTTATTGATACAGAAATCTGCCCAACACAGACTCTGTAATTCATACTTTGTATTGACGCCCTGTGAATGATAATCCTCTCTCTTCATTCATACAAGCGTACAATTATCCTTTCTTCTGTGTATAACCTTGATTTCACCCTGTACCAAAGCATCATTAGTGGATGCCATATATATATATATATATATATATATATAATATCAATTAATACAGTCCAGCTGTCACCTTCCTACGTTAATCAAGATGAGTTCGTTAGAGCGGGAATAATGATATCACACATACACACAAAACTGTTTATGTGTATGAATTCGTCGTAGTAAATACGCCACGTAAGAACTTCATTAAGTAGTCCCTCATTTGCGTCTCAATTCTCAGGACGCAGAACCTTATAATATAACTTCTGAGACGTCGTCTTCCTACACATACTACTACATCTCACCACCCTTCCCTCCTCCTCCTCCTCCCCCTCCCCCATCTCGTCTCGAGTCCATCGCAATACTTACCGTCCGAGGTTCGTTCAATTGGGCAACTTCCTTACTTGTTATTGCCAGTTAATTGCGCGTTAGAACTCGCTAACTTGTCCAAGAAGTTCATTGATCACCAATCCTTATCGGAAGTAATATTACTCTTCGTATTTTCTCTCCCCTGCCATATTTTAATACCAATTTGATTCTTGTTCAGTTAAATTCTATTCTAATAGTTAGTTGGGTGATAAGATTAAATAAAATTTATTTTGCGTCACTAACATATATTCAATGCCACTTCTTACGTAAGATACACTCAATTCAAATCATGAACGGTTATAAATTTTACGAATATCTTATTATCTTGTTCTGGGAGTTAATTCTTACATCGTAGTACAATGACAAACCACAACTTCGTATCTGAATATTACATACCAAATACAATGATTCCCTTCAGTCACACTGGCTGCTAAGAATCCCTTCGCTTTCCACAAAGCTTTTCCTCTCTCTCCCAACATCACATTTGGCAAACCGTCTCCAACCTCCCCCTCATCCTCTCTCTTTGTTCCCTATCTACCATTCTAGTAAACATACCCCACTTCATACAAATCACTTATTTTCTCCAACCAGTTCCTCGTCTTCCACAAGATTTGTTCATTCCCCTCTGCATCTTCCTCACCTCAAACAATAAATTTTTCCCTAACCCCTTCCCCAATTTTCGTTACCTAACACCCCTACCCCCCGAAAAAAATTGTATATTCTTAACCGTTCCACATCAGACTCCTCAATCTCACCTACATAACCTTTTCCTCGATCTACACTAACCTCATGTTAATGCTGCACCTACCTCTTCTTATCTGCCTTTCCACAACAAAATTCTCATCCTCCCTAACATAACCTCTTCCACAGTCTACTTCTCAACCTTTTCCCAACAGTTTTCTCTCCCTCAGTCTATCCCAACCACCTATTCTCAACCTCCCCAACATAACCTCTTCCTTAGCCCACCCCAACCTATTCTCAAGCTGCAACAACCTCCTCTTCTTAACCTCCCTCACAACAAAACCTCTTTCCGCTTTTAGCCCCCCCCGAACCCTTAACCTTATTCTCAAGCTGCAACAATCTCCTCTTCTTAACCTCCCTTCCCCAACCAAACTTCATCTTGGGTGTGCCCCAAACCTCATCCTCATACTTCACCAACCTCCTCCTCTAAACCTCCATAGCATAGCCTATTCCCCAGTCTACCGCAACCCCAAACTCATCCTCGATCAACCTTTCCTTCGCCCTCCCCCCATGTCTCTAATTCCCCCTACATCCTCATCTCTCGAGGCGAAGGGAGTCCATCTGGCGTCTGGAAACCGAACCCTTTCGCCATGTGCCAGCATCTTCTCCGGGTCTTATAATCGCCTTTGCAAACAAGGAGCCTCCCTGAGCACAGATAGGCCCTCTGATAAAGGTATTAGTGATGATTAAGTTTCAGCCATACAGGTAATTACTGATTAATTAGCGTTCTTAATCAGAACTGGGGAGAGAGGGCTGGCTGGATCCTGCTTGGTGCTGCTGCCTAGGGTGGTGGATGGCGGCAGCGTCGGAACTTGGAGCGTTTCGATACGTACGGGAACAATACCTGTATGATACGCGATATCCTATCAATTTTTTCCTTGATCGTTTATGTATAGCTATTATACATAATGTTATGCTTCCAGATATTCTAATATTTCGTCGTAAATTTATTTATGAAAGCTGATAAGTAATGGTTTATCAACTCATAATCTTAGGTAACAATTTGTACCTTAATGTTAAGCAGGAATAGTATACGTACAGACAATTTTTGTATATTAACATTTCACGAATGAATGTCTGATTGCAACAGTATCTATGTACAGACGTTTAAATATATTTTCCCCTAAGTTTCTGTATAAATATTAAAATGAAAAGATATAGCATTGAAATATATAACTTACTAAACTTATACATTTTGACGAATGAAACAAGTCAGCCAGATATTCCAAAGATTTTTAAGTGCGTTTGTTGCAGGGAGAGAAGGGGGTAGATTTCATGAAAAGGTACCGATATGACTCAGCCCAAAATAATAACAATCCTAAGTTATTTTAATAGTGGCATAGAATAGCTTCTAGTGATTATCGAACTTTTATTATTGCTACCACTACAACTATTAAAATTTTCATTTTCTACTTGTGATATTAATTGTATTTCTTGAAGTTATGGATGACTTACAATGCAAAATGAGATGGAAGCTGTGTTTACAAGGGCTTTCTAATGAAACATTCAACGCAAAACCATATTTACGACTATATAATATAGCATATATATATATATATATATATATATATATATATATATATGTATATATATTATATTATATATATATCTATATTATATATATATATATATATATATATATATATATATATATGATACGGGTGTGTAATAGAGAGAGCGAGAGAGAGAGAGAGAGAGAGAGAGATGAGAGGAGAGGAGATGAAATAAGAATGAAACAATTTTGAGCGCAAAAATCAAAGAAAGCATACATAATAACCCACTAACACAAGCAAATAAAATATATCAATAAATCTCGCCAGAAAACTCAAATGCCTTTCAAAAAAAATAAGACGCCAAGATGAAATAACAGACTTCCCTTGCATCCACCCACCGCCTGACAGAGATAAGGGCTTGAAATTTGAATGTATTTTTTCTCTCCGAAGGGGAAAAACAATGAAGAAATGGGATGAAAAGAGAGAGAGAGAGAGAGAGAGAGAGAGAGAGAGAGAGTTTGTGTGGTCCAAAACTTTTCATTATAAGCCTCATGCTAATTATCGCAGCTTTTTTTTTTTTTCCATCGTCTCTCTCTTTTTTTCCTTTAAGTCAAGTCGAGTTCTTCTTCTTCTTCTTCCTCCCCGATTTAAAAGCAGCAACAAAAGATAAGGGAAAAATCGAAGGCCGCGGAGAGCAGTCTAGCGCCGCCCAAAAACGACTATTGAAAAGTAAAACAAAGACTAATCCAGCTCTCTTAAGACATGAATATTCAAAACTGGCTTTGATATTCTCAATGAGCATCGGAGACTCCGTAATTAGAATAATATTTTGGTTAATGCGATTAATTGGGGGTAAAAGGGGTTGAGGGTCGCTGTCGCCCCGATCCGTCCGACCGGCGCTGGCTAGCGACTCGGTTCTAAGCGAATTTTCTTTTTTTCTCTCACCCGCGACAATAAATAGATCTTTTAAAGTAGTCATAAGCAAATACTAAACGACTTCACGTCACGCAACATCGGTTAAGCGACTTAGAACGAACAGCAAATGACGGAATATTTCCCGAATCCGAAGTCCCTGACGAGGAATGGGACGTGGTCATTAGAGCGGCTAAGGAGACTAGAGCGAAGGCACTTACAAGAATACAAGGTAGTGTCTCTCTCTCTCTTTTTTAAAGGTCTTCTATCACAGTATTAACTTCATAACAAACTTAAAAGCCCTCTCGCAACTTCTCGCTAACTTCTTCACGAAGTGCTGCTGCTACGATACCCTAGAACGAGAAAAAAGCGACGCTACATAACCAGGCACTATCACGCAAGCGCAAGCAGTTTCCATGTAAAATATTCATATACAAAAAGACACATAATCTCAAATTGCAAACATGTAGCGATGAAAGTTAAAGATACCTTTCATAGGTAAAGAAAATTATTTATATATTGCTTTCACTTTACCAGCCCACTATCCCAGATTGTCGTGTACGTGCGTGTGCACGATTGTCATTTTGCCTGAAAACCTGCTTACCTAACAGGTAATATGCAATGCAGCTGCACAAGCAATGAGGTTGCAAGCACCACAAAACTTCCTGAGTGAGGAAATATACTTTACGTCACCAAGAGGAGCTCAGGCAATTTTTGAACGCATTTTATGTCCCATCTTAGCAGAGTGATGACCAAATCTGATATTTTCAAGCCATTTGTTAACACGGAAGTAAATCATGTCGTTACCATCTTCAGCGAAATGAGAATGACTTATAATTAAAATTACAGAAGTTATCTATTCTTCGCTACGAATGAAACATTACACCATATACATATTCGTGCGAAATGATTCGTATCAGAATAACCAGAAAGTTATGCACGTGAAAGCTATTATTTTACCAAATCTAGGAAGAAAAGAATCCTTTATCAAAATTCAGTGACTAAGAGTCAGATGATAAAATGAAACATTAATAAGTCGAACTCCTGTTGAAGACGTAGCTATAGTAAATGAAGTCAGACAACCCTTGGCCATTATTACTGACCAATGATCTATCAAATACACGCGTAGCAATCTCACGAGAAAATATCAATAGTTTTTTTTTTATTCGTGATCTCAAAATCTTTTTTGGAACTTCATAATACTCTAGTCCTCATTCAGATTCCCGCTGAAGGCTGAGACTCGGTACCGCTTCAAACCAAACGCCTCGCCTTCCTCCTACTCCTCCCCCTCCCCGTCCCCTTCCCCTCCTATCCTGTGCCCAAAACCACTCGCCCTCAATCCCGCCCACCAACTCCTTTTGAACATTTCCTCCATTCCCCTTCCAGATTCATCATTACCACCGCAGAAAAAAGGAAGAAGAAGAAAAAAAAAAAAGAGCTCCAGATACTGATGGTGGTGGAGAGGGGAGGAGAGTGGGGAAGGGAAGGGGAGACGGAGCGAGGGAGAGGGAAGGGGGAGGGGGTAGCAGGATTTTTGAGTAGCGTCCTGTTTATCAGCGGCCAGCAGCACGGGAGGCCTTTGGGGGGAGGGGGGAAGGGAGGCCAGAAGACGCACAACAATCCTCACTAATGAATGTAAAACTCTTCCTCACTTTGTTAATCATCGGCTAATTAAAAGACTGCCAAGTGAAACAAAAACCCGCATCTTACTGATAGACGGGTTTTAAGTCTTGGCTCCAGATCGCCCTGCCCTCCCCTATACCCCCAGCCCCCTCCCCTGCACCGAGGGAAGGTGGAAGAAGGGTACGGCTGGCGGGCGGTGGGGGGCGGTGGGGGGGGGAAGGAGTGACGTTAGCTGAAGGATAAAAGATAAAGAATAGAACACATTGATAAATCAAAGTAAAATATGAAAAAAAAAAGACTATCAAAAGAAAGTGGAATTTGCGCCATAATTAATCCCTCCAATAAATGCAATGAATATCAGTTGATAACAAAGGACGATGAGTAAATCTGTGGAGAGAGAGAGAGAGAGAGAGAGAGGTGAGGGGGGGGGGGGGGGCGCCTTGAAGAGTTCCTTGTTTCAATTCTTTTGTGGTTGCAGTATTTTCTTTAGGCGGACTTGGAAGAGAGAAATGCTTGGCCTCTTCGATAAGGCCTTTCTACCCTTTGATTTTTACATTCAGAATTTTTGGGTGTGAAAACGTCGCAGAGAGAGAGAGAGAGAGAGAGAGAGAGTTTTCCTTAACAAAGTGAAACATGTCGCACATAGAGACAGGGAAACAGAGTTTGTTTTTCTTTTAAAAATAAGAAAATACGTCCCACAGAGATGAGAGAGAGAGAGAGAGAGGATTATTATGAATCGGAGGCAAGTCTAGGGAGGAGCGGCAGAAAGTTGTCAAATTATCGGCTACACGAGGCTAGGGGATCATGTGCGCCTCTATAATCGCCCAAAATAATCCCGCGATCTTACTTATCGATCTCCCTTCTCATATTCGCCTGTCGGCGCAATCAGCAATATATTTTGAAATATACTACAGCTTTGTCCAATGTGGTAATTTCTGAATGATAGTCAAAATAGCGGTAATGCGTCAATAGGAAGTAATATGATTCTTTTTTTACAGTGTATATATATATATATATATATATATATATATATATATATCTATATATATATATTGGGACAAAAACACACACACACACTATATATATATCTCTATATATATATATATATATATATATATATATATATATATATATATATCTTATTCATAAAGCTGACGGTCGGATAATGTATGTACGCATGTATGTATATGAGTATGTTCGCCATAGACGGCGAAACTACTGGACCGAATTGGACCAAAGTAGAGGTCGATTTTGGAGATGATGGTTTTTGTTATGAGTGTCGTTTTGATCCGGATATCCGGCCACGCAAAAGTCTTTATTATTATTATTCGTAGAGGAGAAAAGAAAGCATTAATTCTGATAGAACTTTTCACGAGGATTCCAAATATGTTTTTACTTTTCGTCTGTGATGAAATATAAACGATGATATTAGGGAGGGTTTTTAGCTAAGTGCCGTTTTGATCCGATTTTCCGGCCGTATATTCAGCCATGTTTACTTCTTTAATATTAGTTGTAGAGATGAAAAAAAAGCGGCATGAATCTGATAGAACTTTTCACGGGATTCCAGATATGCTCATACCTTTCTTTGATGATGAAAAATAACGATGATATTACGGTTCAAAAAATGCCGGCCTAGTATGTATGTATGTGTATATATATATATATATATATATATATATATATAGATATATATATATATATATATATATATATATATGTATATATATTCAAATATATACTATATGTATATAAATATATATATGTATATATGTGTATATATAATATATATATATATATATATATAATATACATAATATTCGAAATTTCATACTCTTAACACTGAAAACATAAGAACCTTTGCAATGTTCCCAAGTCGTTCAGTGAAAACAAAAAATATAAATCACCGAACCTAAATTTATTGAAATTTTCACCTTTTTTAATTCAATATTTTGGCGTTCGAACAACAATGGACATCGTCGGCGATAACTGACAGCTCCGAAAAATGTATAGTATTGAAACAAAAATTTTGATTGAAATTCTTGCAAATAAAACGGGAAGAAATAAATTTGAATCAAAATTTTTTAAATAGAATGTTCCTTTAACTTAATATAATCATCAAACACAAAAAAACTGATTTGAAAAACATGAAATATCACAGAGCAAGTAAGAACCAACGTACGAGAGAGAGAGAGAGAGAGAGAGAGAGAGAGAGAGCGAGATGGGTGGGGTGGGGGTAGTGAGAGGTGCAATTTCATCAAGATTTCAATGCAACTGTGAGGGGGCGGACGGTGCAGGAGGGCGGGAGTTAGTTTTATTGGGAGAGGTAAGGGTGAGGCAGAGGAGGTGGGAGGTAGGGAGGAAGGTAGGAGTAATCTGAAACTTGCAGCACCTATAATTACAAGCTGTAGTTTGCCGCAACTTTCGCTTTCATTATAAATCCAAACCAACTTTGTATAGAAAATGAAAATTCATATACAGAAATAGTTTCCTTGTTTGCAATTTCCGCTGGATATAATCAAGTTACTTTGCATCGGCATTGCAATTCCACTTCGCTTTTTATTTTCTTTTTTCGGTCTCTCTCTCTCTCTCTCTCTCTCCTCTCTCTCTCGCTCTCTCTCTCTCTCTGGTCTTCTACCCACGGGTTTATTTTATTTTCCACCCTTTTATTTCTCTCAGATATTTGGTTTTAATGGAAGATTCAAAAAGATTTACTGTTGCCAGAAACTTTTGCATTCCTCCTCCGGAGAAGAAGTTTCATATTCAGGAATAAAACCATTTCCTCGTCGCTTTTATATTTTAGAGGCTTCCTCGGAAAATGTAACGAGACATAAGAATTATAGTGAATAAAACCGATGAAAGGAAAGTGTATAGTAAACTGCGTAATAGCGACAAACACGCGTAACACACACACACCATATATACGTATATATATACATATTTGCATATATATTATACACAAACAAATAAACAAACACACACACACACACACACAACACACACCACACACACACCCCACACATAAATATATATATATATATATATATATAAATATATTATATTATATATATACATATATAACAAATTTGTCACTTACCCCATAAACATGCATTAACAGCCGCATTTATCTAAAATACAAATGATGAACCTACTAATGATTGTCTACACAAGTAAACCACCACATAACCAAAGCGAAGCAAAAAAAAAAAAAAAAAAAAAAAAAAAAAAAAAAAAAAAAAAAAAAAAAAAAACCATGAGCAACAAAAGATGGCTTACATTTATAAAAGCTAGTTATACCCGAGAAGTCAAACTATCTATTACAGTTTTCAGAAAGATCATCACGAGTTAGCCTTTGTTGATATGACTGTGAAGTTGCATTCATTTAAAGAACCTAACACGAAAAATATACATTCCCTAAACAGACCTCTTCACAGGACCGAGTTTGGAGAGGTTAGTCATCTCTCTTGGAAATTTTGACACATAGACAATATATTATTCATCTTGAAAATGGTACCAGATATCCCTTTTAAAAATGAATGAATATATCAGTAAAATAAAAAAAAATGAAATAATTGATTTGATCTACAAAGCCTATCTTAATAAAACAACTCCTTATCTATCTTGAAAAACTATCTACTAAAAATTTGACAATTGTGAAGATCATACCATAGGCATTCTAACGGATATGTCGCCTCTCGAGATCAAAAGCCACACACACACACACACACACACACAGACAGAGAGAGAGAGAGAGAGAGAGAGAGAGAGAGAGAGAGATGATATTCCCATAAAAGGAAAATATATCAGGTCTTTTACTGTCAGCCAGAGATGCTTACAACCACAACCGTCGCCCTTGAGCGCTGCTGCCCTGAAGGGCCTACTCTCAGCCCACTCGAGGGCCACTCAAGGGTCCTCCTTGGACTACAAGGGCCACTACGCCAAACATCACAAGCTTTACGTCTTCTCTCGAGGTCTCTGTTCCTCCACACATTTGTTTACATAAATCACTTCAGCATTTTATCATCGCTCTTACAAACCATACATTGGCTATAGCCGCCCACATCAGACCCCTTTGATCTATTATATATTATATATATTATATATCCGAGTGAATTTTGTTTGTCTTCACCCGGGTGACTGTAGGGGAGACATGACACAGCCAACCGCCCCCTGAAAACCGGTTTGTTCACCCCGGGTGGGAGCGGGATAGGCAGAGGAAGACAGCATCGCCGGATTCCAGAACGCGTAGCGTGCGTGAACAAGTTCGCCTTTTAATAAAATTGTATTATTTCTGATGTCTTAATCTCTGCTGGTTTACGCTATACTAATACCGATGCTCAAAGGGCATTGGTTAAATGCTTACTAAAAATTAAGCTTTACATAATTTTCTTAAAGTTCTTTATTAATAATTAATAGCATCATTTCCAAAGACACCAGGCTGACTATACATATACTACATACATCATACACACACACACACACACACATATATATATATATATATATATATATATATATATATATATATATATATATATATATATGTATAATATAAATATATGTGTATATATATATAGTATATTATTCTATATATAAGATATTATATAATAATATATATATATATATATATATAATAGTATATTATAATTTTTAATCGATTATAAATAAACAAAGAATATTCACAAGTTAATTTAAAGACTACTGCCTTGGTAGAGCTTCGTAGTTTTCCCTTTCAGAAAGCGGAATTTCATTGACTTTCTCTATATATTCTGATGGTTACTTTAACCTACGTCTTGTTAGGTGACGTGTTTGGCATCACGTAACGAAGTGGTATTCATTAGCAATCATATTCCCTATAGTAATAGTTTTTTTTATGCTCTCCTCCCCAACGAAAGAGCAGGGGTAGGGGGAACACTTTAAGCTATCTCTGCTAAACCCTATTAAGCCGCTATTTACTTAAATCGTAGATCATGTAGCTAGGAGTTTGTTGTATGTGATCTCGTATGAGATAAAAGCCATATGGTAAAAAAAAAAAAATGACAGCGACAATGTAGCAATAACTATTCCACAAAACAACTTTCTTCCCGAACACCAAGTCACCTCATCAATTCTCATCCAGATGTACGATAATGATCAGACGCGTGATATAGAACCACGTCAGCGTTTGTCATACTCAACCAGAGGAAAATGTCAAGCTTGACTGGCGGATACAATGAAGATCTGCGGATACAGATTAAGCTGAGCTCTGGAAATTACTTGTAGGATTACTATCTTAATAGTATTATTCAAAGATTTCTCTGCCGCGGATTTCATTGGGGCGTAAACCGGGGAGGGAAAATGAGATGAAAAAAAATTTCACTTAAAATTCTGGAATTTCCAATTTGAAGTGAATAATCCACACCAACGTTTGACATCTCGAAGCTTTTTGTGAATTGCATTAAGACTGTAGAACCATACCGTTAGACGATAAGCCCCGCCCCTAGAGACGTTACGTACTGTATTCAAACTGACACTCAATGTACTAAGGTATCTTCATTCTGCGTATTTTTGTACGGGTTATTGGTGAGAAATGTTGATCCGGGCTGGAAGACAGCGAATTCAAAAGTAAAAGTTGTTACCCGTAGACTATTGTTGTCAGAGAAAAATATGTAGATATTTAGAGATTCAACGAACATACCGTTTTACTGTGTTGTATTCACGACGGTTCGTTACTGAGCTTGTAGCACCAAATTTCAAGATAAAAGGATAATTGACTCAGAAAACAATTCCACGCACTTACGAAGCATCGCATGACTGAACATTCTTGCTTACCAAACAAACAAACAAACAAACAAATTCAAGCGACGGACACAAGCTTTAAAAAACAAAGATAATAGTTTCCTTCATAAAACTGTTTACTAAAATGAAGTAAAAACCAATCCAACCATTTCAAACACAGGACGCAAGCTTTAATAAATAAAAGCCACTGGCTTCCTTAATAA
>NC_087213.1:8313734-8323734 GCF_015104395.2 Macrobrachium nipponense | reverse complement strand
CTTCACTGTTTTTTCTACTCTAACAAGTAGAGTTCTCTCTCTCTCTCTCTCTCTCTCTCCCTCTCTCTATCGCTCTCTCTCTCTCTCTCTCTCTCTCTCTCTCTCTCTCTCTCTCTCTCTCTCCTCTTCACGAGTCTCCTGAAATTTCTTCACTTGTTTTTTACTACGTCACAAGTAGAGTTCTCTCTCTCTCTCTCTCTCTCTCTCTCTCTGCCTTACTGTATCTCCTAAAATTTCTTCTCATGCATTTCGCATAATTGTTCCCACTGGTTTAGGTTATCAGTGCAACCGTTTCCAAGAGAATCCACAATTCCAGTTCAAGGACGTCCATTCTTTATCTGGTCCGGACATAAAACCACAAAAAAGGATTTAGACAACTTTCGCACTTAAAATCATTTTCAAATTAATGGACTCCTCATTCTGAAATCAGTCAACTTAAAGCGTTTGCAATGTGTGCATGGCAACAACGAGGCAATTTATAAGGAAAGGGGTAAACATTGGGGAAGCATTACAAACCCTGCATCTACAAAAGACAGAATTTATTCAGGCATGATTTTCTTGTCCAGTGAGAGCTTCAGCTCAACAGCAACCGATAGGAAGTCATCCAACGTCAACTCTGATTCGATTCTCTTTCTGCTTTTCCGCGTATAAGTCTTCTGGTCTATTGAATCCATTAACTCTTCGCAAGTTAACGGCCTTTCACTAACGCATGTTGCATATAAAGGTAAGTTCTTTAATAATGACACAAGAGGTTTATTAGGCAACTGCATAAGAGACGCTATCAGTCGCACATGACATCAACCAAAATATATCATTTAACATTTCACGATGAGATTTTTGTAAACTGCAAAGCGGAAGCTACATTACTTCATTAAACAGTCCCTCTTATAAAGAGTAATATATAAATAGAAAAGAAATGACAGATATCTGATTTCAAAACTCCACCCAAAACGAGCGGATTTATGTGGCTGACAAACACTCATCATCTTTCTCAAAAATGAACGAGAAGATCCTTCGACATTAAATTCCAAATGGAATCTAGAAAGGAATCTAGAAACCATCCTAAAAAAATACTATTGCAAAAGTAATCAGTTACTTTCAAAAAAGAAAAAAAAAAAAAAAAAAAAAAAAACAAAAAAATAAGATAATATAGATATATATATTAATATATATATATATAATATATAATCTATTATATTAATATATATATATTATTATATGTGTGTGTGGTGGTGGTGTGTTGTGTGTGTGTGTGTAATGTGGTAGTATGATATATATATATATATATACATATATATATATATTTATATATAAGAATTTTTACCACATTACCGAGAGGACTAAATTGTTATTAACTCAAAAAATTCCCCTTCGGTTAACATATATGAAAATATATCAATTCTGGGGTAGAGCGAATTGGATATCACAGGACATTCGTAGCTTAATGCATATTTATGTGTGTGTGTGTAATATATATATATATATATATATATATATAATATATATATATAAAAACTATATATATATATATATATATATATATAGTTGCATATGTACTTCACGTACCTAACGCACGTTCTCAAGAACAAAATTCAATAAATAACGGGGACTTTTCTTGGCATCAGGGGACACGGGGCCATTGCCGAAAATCTCGCGAGGAGCAGAAGGGAGCGAGGGCTATCAAATACCTTTCTCCCCAGATCAGATAAGAAGGAAGAGCTTACTGGGAGAGGTTCGGGATTCTTAGCAGGCTCTGCGTGCATACAGACGAACAACAGCAGCAGCAGTAACAGCAGCAGTAGCAGCAGCACTAGAAGCAGTGACACTGGTAGATAAGATAAGGGATGCTCGGAGGAATGCCAAAGAACTAGAACTAATATAAGTAACAAGTTCTTAGGATTTATTTGTTCAAATAATGCAACTACTTAGGCCACTTACTGGTAACCTGTGAAATATGCAAGAGAAAACCAGAATATCTGTAACTATTTCATGGTATATACGAGGGCTCATAAAATTCGCAGACGTCAGGAGAGAGAGAGAGAGAGAGAGAGAGAGAGAGAGAGAGAGAGAGACCCACTGTACTTGGATAGAGATGAAGATGCTAACCACTGCACTGGTCACTGGTCACTCGTGATTCTTACTTATATTTACCAATCGTATCTACCAGTCCAACTTCAGTAACTTAAATTTCATCACTCAAATATGACAAAATCCCTTAGATGAAGAACACATACACAAAAAATTAAAATGAACGAAAAACACTAGTTTAAAGAGCTCTGTCGAATCAGGAGTCGTTATAAAGAGGTCGGACAATTAAAGATAGGCGAGACGCTGATGCATCAGAACGGAAAACTATCCTAGATTATATGGTTTCTATCAAGATGTCTTTTATTGATGCTGGCCGCTCACTCTCCTTTGCAAGGCTTCAGATGTATGCTGAGAGCAATAAGTTGCACAGGGATAGTTGTAAAACATACAAGTGAATCACATTGTTTGGCATGAAAAACAAACAAACAAACAGAAAGAACTACGAAACCAAAGACCTTTGAGAAAAACGTTCACAAGTGCAATTCGTCCTTCTTTTACGGAATTCTAATTTCTCTATTTCTTTATCTACCTCTTTTTTTAAATTCTGATTTCTCCCTCGGGTGCAATTCCAATTTTCCTCTTCCTTCCCTTGTTTTTCCATTTCATTGCTATTTGAGGTTAAATCTTGTCAGGCGACAGGTTCAATTCCATCACGTACACTTTGTGGTCAAATGTTAAGTTTATCTTAGTTTAACCAGAGCTCTCCTGGGGCTAGGGAGAAACATTTGTGTTTTATTCACGTGGCTATGAAGCAATTGTTTACTTAGCGACGGGACCTACAGCTTCTTGTTGGATCCGAACCACATTATATCGAGAAATGAATTTCTAATCACCAGAAATAAATTCCTCTGGTTCCTCACTGGCAGGAACCAGAGGAATTTATTTCTGGTGATCAGAAATTCCTTTGTGGTCCAATTCGGTGGTGCGAACATAGGATGCCGACGAAGTAACTGAACCGAGAGAAACCGAATGTTTAAGGACATTTAGAACAGAAAGCTCACAAGGGGAGAGACTAGCAGATGATTTCTGATACACAGGTTAACATTCCTTAATGAATGACTGAAGCGATCAGCCAAAATCATAATCTTTACTCAAAGAGTATTACAACACTATTTCATCGAATGAACATGGAGATAAAAATAAATGAGAAAAAGCTAGTCCGTTAGTAATCCCTGAGATACCATAACTTAAAAATTGATTAAAAGGTAAAAAACACAAGTACAACACTGCATTCTGAAATAGTTGAGATGCTGATGCTAAGATGCTGAAAATGATCAAACCTGGCAGATCCTAAGCCACAAATATCACTTACCGAATTCACTTTACCATCATACCTCAGGAATAAGTTACAACCAAGGTGAATTATAACTGATTCTGAACCAAGAAAATAAACTAAATCAAAGCGACCACTCAATGCATAGGAATGAATTAAAATAGGGAAAAGTCTTCAGCAAAAAAATGCGCTGATCTCGGCATTCGTTCAGTACGACTCTTCCTGCATGTTTTTCTTAAACATGACCCGTCCAGCCACGGGTTAAAGGAATCGAAGAAGCACGGTGGAAGAGAAGAGGGGTGAGGGGGTGGGGGAGGTAGATGCTGGGGTGGGGGTTTTTCAGGTAGGTAGCGGGGTACAAACAGGCTAATTCGTCCCATGCTGACCAAACACTTCGCCTCCCCCGTCTAATTGCTGCCCTCAACTTCCTTATAACAACCTCGAAAGAGCAAAGGAAGCAGGCGGCAGTTGCGAGAGAGAGAGACAAAAAATTAGGACTCTCTATTTTCCGATTTATGGATTTTTTTTTTTACATAAAAACATAAAATTTAACAGCTAAAACTAAAGGTGCCAAGGAACCATTATTGTTTTCTGAGGCACACACACAATATGTAAGAATTACCAGAAATAAAAGCACTCTTTTTTTTGTAATTTTGATAAAGATAAGTATAAAATTAAACAGCTAAAGTAAAGGGGTGGAAGAATTATTATCGTTTCATACGGCACACAAACAACATGCAAGATTTACCAAATAAAAATAAACATATTTGACGAAATATCTACGATAACAAATTGTAAATATATACCCGTTAATTAATTCAATACAAGAGAAACTTATCAGCACGACTTAATAACAAGTAAACGAAGAAATCAAGAGCCATAAAAGAAATATGCGTGCTAATTGCAAAGGTCTGAACAGCCTACACAATAATGCTGTTTTCAAAGTTAATTATACAATTGTAACAGTTAAAAGCAAACCAAGAAGATTAAGATATATGTATATATATACACATACATATATCTACGTACACACATAATATATATATACATGTGTGTGTATTTATATATACGGCACTGTCTTAAGTTTATTTGGCGCCACCCTGGTTAAAAGAAAGTACTCCGATAAACTAGCAACTTTCTCTTATTAGAAAGTGCTCCGTCTGAGAGAGAGAGAGAGAGAGAGAGAGAGAGAGAGAGAGAGAGAGAGAGAGAGAGAGAGAGAGAGACGATCCACTTCATGCAAAGGAAGGACTCCGTTTGACTGCTGCTGTGTTGTTGTTGATATTACCAGTTCTGGCAGTTCAGCAGAAGCGGAGGAGGCCTTGATGAAGCCGTGTGGTGCCGTCTCTCTCTCTCTCTCTCTCTCTCTCTCTCTCTCTCTCTCTCTCTCTCACCCTTCTCTACCGTGCTCTGCCTCGTTATCTAAACAGCTCATCAAAACTTATCCAATCCCCACCTAGGAGTCCGAGAGGAGCCCGAAGGGCCTATGGGAGACTACTCAGTCCTTAGACGAGACTATTCTCAGTCATAAATACGAGGCGCAAGTCGCAATGCTCGACTTAATGAAACAATTTCACTTTGAAGTGAATTTAATGATTCGAGGATGTCGGCCAGTTTTTATTTTCAACGTGAATACTGAGTGCCTCGGTATCTATTCACTGATACGAAGTTTGGTGAAACGTCATAAAGAAATTCTTGGGATAAATGTGATTTTGTTTATATAGGACACTTAAAAAACATTCGGTTACTTATGTGGGTTTATGTGCAGAAATGAAACGATGATTACCTCTCGGGAAAAAATTGATTAACATTAAAAAATAAAATAACTAAATTTCCCATTCATTCAACATACAACGTCAGAACCACAACACAGCTTTCTCAAGGGTCTGCTTATACAAAGGAATTCGCAGCATTCAAGTAATGAAGATAAACCTTCAACTATCATTTTTCATTGTAATTCAAAACGTGTATTCTCGACAGGACTCCCTTTGTGATCTCAAGGAATCATTCAACTATGAAATGTCATTAAGTATTACGAAACGAGGTACTCTCTAATATTGCCATGCCTGCATGAGATATCGGGCTTATCCGACAGATTTTAATGCGTCAATTTACGTTCAACTCGACGAAACGCGAAATAATATTAAGAAAATAATAGTTAGTTCCCACCGGGCATTAATATGGAAAATAGCTATCATCCAAAAATAAGGATCAAACACCAAAAAAGCCTTTAGGACGAACCATTGTTCGAAAGACTCAAACACTTACAACAGAACAACAGAAGGATAGAAAAAAAAAATAGGGGGACGGGTCACGGGCATCAGTCACCCCTACACTAACGCCGGACTTATAGGAGCGAAGAGATACGCTAGTATCCAGACACTGCCCCGTCCAATAATCACCACTGCGCCCCCCATTCCGAAGGGGCGTTTTCCCCTCCGCCGCCACCGACTGCGGCGTAGCAGGTAAATCCCATTTTTATGTCGCGGCGCCGTAAGGTGGATTTTTGCGACGCGGGGCTTGACGGCGACAGGGTCGTAAGCTGAGTAAATGGTCTGATAGGGTAGTGATAGGAAGAATAATAAGATTTTTATGCTTTCATTTTGATATTGCTGACGAGTTGGGAGTCTAAATGAGGTCGCGTCGCTATCGCAAGGGGAAACAGAAAGGGTAACGCAGATAGCTCAAGGGAGCCTTCCCATCCCGACCTCCACGCACGACTTGCCTGCTGTCTATATGTCAGTCCGTCCGTCTGTCTGTCTGTCTCCCTGTGTCAGAGAGAGAGAGAGATATCAATGCATCTAAGAAATCAGGGAGCAAATGAAAAGATGGAAGCAGGAGAGATAAAGAAACCCCCGTAAAATATCAATACGCAAGACTTGATTCGCGTCCTCTTGGTTCCGTGTGGTTCATTCCTGGCTTACTGTCCACCAGTCCATAACATTATATATTATAAATTCTAGAGAGAGAGAGAGAGAGAGAGAGAGAGAGAGAGAGATGGTTTCTGGAAGCGAGATAGAGAAGAAAGAGAGAGAGAGAGAAAGAGGGTGAGGGAAAGAGATGGTTTCTGGAAGCGAGAGAGAGAGAGAGAGAGAGAGAGAGAGAGAGGCAAGTGGGTTAGGACGACTGGCTGGGTGATCACAGCAGATTACGTGTTATCAGGCCACTCAACAGGACTCGCCCAAGAGAAAGAAAAAAAAATGAAAGGAAAGAAAATTCCAAAATTCTACCATTTTCCCCTTGTCGTATCTATTCGTTTGTTTGTTTGTTTGCTTTCGAGAAAAGTAAACGGAACGACGTGGAAGCAAAAACAAAAATAATGAAACGGAATAACTTGAAAATCACAATAAGAATGTGTCCACGAGCGCAAAGGAATTTGACAACAATGAAATTTTAGAAGAGTTTTTGCACCGAAAGGACAGTAATAACGTGATAAAAACGAACGAAGGTTCAGCCATTACGTGCCATTACAGAGCGTCATGAAGATTCTCAGTCCGAGTAAATCAATTACTTCGTTTTATTTCTCGAAGGGAAAAGGACATAAACGCCTTTCACTTTCTCACATTCTTTCCTTTCCGTACTCTAACTCTTGCGTAAATAATGAAATCCTGGATATTTGTATAATTAATGGTAAAGAGATTATCAAAATAAACCAGATAAAACATGAGCAGCCTTTTTCGCAGAATACCGCAAAATTTAATGAGCAAAGTCGATGTTTGTTAAGCCTTCTCCATCTCCAACCCTTGAATATTTCCTGTCTTCTTTGATTTAGGTAATTCAAGTCCACAAGAACGGTTGGGAATTTGTCTCCATACTGAAAGAGTCTCCTTTCAATCCTAAGATAAGAGCTTTTCTCACGGTTATAATCAAGCTCTGCAACTCACTCCCTCCTTCTGTGCACTAGGAACCTCAGCACATAGGAAGCGAGGAGATATCCCTATTCAAAATTTACAACTTCAAAATTTAATTAAATTTCTAATCTTACACTTAGCTCCGAAACTTGCCACTTCCTTTCCTAAACTTCAACATACACGAATGGAAAAGATGTTTTACCCATAAGAAGAATAAACTTGAATCCAAACACCTTTTCAGATACTTATCGTTAAATTTTGGAACTTCCCACATCCTACTGCGCGACAAGAAATTTGGTTGAGAGAACATGAACCAAGTAACTGTTCCCATTCTTGTCAAAACCTAATTTGTAAATTCACCATCCTTTACCTTATTGTTTCTTCATTAAGAGGCATCGTTGGTTCGTTGGTTATATTATTATTTCATCATAAATAACAAGTTTCCACAAACGAATGAAACCATATATGTAAATTAGATATGTACATACACACACATATATATGTGTATATATATATATATAATGTGTGTGTGTGTGTGTGTGTGTAGACTTACTTTTTGTGCGTTTATTTTGATGGTTAATTAAAACAGCGTATAATTTCAATCGAATAATGAAACTGAGTCAGCATGACACTGAAGGTAAATCTTCTGAAATAATCTTGATGAGAGAGAGAGAGAGAGAGAGAGAGAGAGAGAGAGAGAGAGAGAGAGAGAGAGAGAAATTCCCCCTTTCCGATCCCGATAATGATTCTCAAAATATCCACCAGTTGCGCAGTTCACCAGATCACTATTATTTCTTTCCCTCGCCCTCTCTCTTTGAAAAAGTCTTTGTACAGGTATCAAATGTCATTAATGATCTAAAAAGAATCAATATGATGTAGTACACAGCCAGCCACATTAATCCACACACACACACAGAGAGAGAGAGAGAGAGAGAGAGAGAGAGAGCAATTCCACTGGCCTCATCTGGTTTCTGCCTTCTCCCGGAAATCCATTGGGTCATCAGCTTCCAGAAAGATATCCCTCTTTCCCCGTAGTCTCCCCCTCCCCCTACCCACACCCCCTTCACCCTCTTTCCTTACTGCCTCATCACCCTCCTCCTCCTCCCCCTCACCCTCCCTTCCCCCATCTCATCTGCTCATGCTGCTGACTTAACTCATTTGGTTCTTATTGGTATCGGGACCACCTCATTTAGGGGGGTTGAAGTCTCGATAGAACTCCCTGATGAGTCCACTGACTGATTGTCTGGTCTGGGTTCCTGTCAGCCCTGCCATGTGTCCACAAGAACCTCGGACCCCCACCCGTCATCAGGAGGAGGACGTGCGTGCCACTAGGTGGTTTTTGTTTAAGTCAGTAATTATACTTTGCTATTAGTATATCACATATTCTCATCCAGTAATCGTACTTTGTTATTAGTACACCAAGCAATTGTATCCAGGAACTATACTTTGCTATTATCATACCAAACATCTTTATCCTTATACTTTGCTATGAGTACACCAAACATTCTTATCCGGTAATTATACTTTCCTATCGGTATACCGAACAGTCACATCCAGTATCATACTTTGTTATTAATATACTAAATATTCCTATATTTCTTCTGTAAAAACTTATGAGGAAAAATTTTTTATTATCTCTGTTCATAAACATTTTGATAAGTTACTTAATTTTAGGTAAAGTTTGTGCTTTGGCATGAAATAATTTTTTTTTCACATATAACTTACGTAACTCAACACTAAGAAAATAATCGCCGTTAAACCCAAAACATCTCAACATCTTTTGGAAATTATAAACATAATCTAAGGGAACTGGTTCCGTGTTCACAAAAACTTATCAGTGGCATAATTGCCTTATAAATCGTTCAGGAGACAGTTCATTAGTAGTAATACCAAATGGCCCATTTGACAACCTCGCCTAAGGGCTATCAAACACAATCCAACCCTACCCCCTCCCCATCAGCAATTTTTTTTTTTTTTTTATAAAAGGGAAATAAGTAACCTAACATTAATATCCCCTGAGAGCGCAGAAGACGTAAATGCGGAAATACGTAACGACGTAAAATTCAAGAGAGGGACAACACTAAAAGACATTCAATTCAACACTGTCCTATTACCTCCATAAGATTATACACATGCAACAAATAAAATCAAGAATCGCTGAAAATAAGTTCGGTGGATAACATGACCATCCATCAACAAGCCGGTATTTGAGACCGAATGAAATGCAAAATTACGACAAGATCAAGGACGCCAGCTAACACACACACACACACACACGCACACGCACACGCTAACACACACACACACGCAGACACACACAAACAGACAAAATATATAATCAGCCAATCAGTGGAAGACGAGTTCCTCTTTACAGCTGCTACTGAATAGTTTGGTTAAAATATATAGTTCACTTGTTTTTATTGGGTCAGTGGTAACATTTGTAATGCTATTTTTAAATTCACATTGAGCACTCAAGGTCCTTCATTTTAAGTAACAATTACTCCAAGAGAATAATTTTCAGTAAGCACCCTCAGTAATTTTGCAAGTCATGTTTTTGATTATTTGAAAATGAACAGGACAAACACTGAATTACAGAGTAATGAGAAACCCAGAGGATGACTAACGCCAGATGCTATCCAATTGAGTCACAAAAACATTTCACAGCAAAAAATATCAAAGAATACAATAAGAGAGCAATAGCAGCTTACTAATAGTAGGGAAGGTGTCATCCAGAGAGCAGTAATTTCTGTAACAGGGAGGAACATTTCCATGTCTGGGAAAATATTTC
>NC_087213.1:8301234-8306234 GCF_015104395.2 Macrobrachium nipponense | reverse complement strand
TCTTGAAGGTTGCGTATGTCATTATTTTCGTTCGAACGTAGTGATAGACTGCATTTCACACAATATTTTTCAAACTATTTTGCTTTTAATAGGGTTCTTTCAAACAAGAGTTCCAAAAAAAAAATGCAACGCTAAATACTGTAATCTACCACCACTGAGATGGTAGCAATGTTAGCGATTTGATTCAAACAGGATGAAATATAATTCCTTTCAACTCTGCCTATTCCAATTCTTTGCGTCACTTCCCGTTCTCCATTTCCTTTAAAAAATCTTTCAAATACCACATTTCAATCCCGGTCGCTTTCTTCTTTCTCTCTTCCTTCTTCTTCTTCTTCTTCTTCTTCTTCTTCTTCTTCTTCTTCTGTCGCCTTCCACCAAAGAAATCAGAGAACAGCATCGGCATCTCCCACTTGAGGGAAGCCGTGTGAAGGACAGTGCGCTCATCCAACCCTACATCTTAATTAATTACCCCTTTTTAAGAAATTTCCCTCACTCTTTAGCCATCACAACAACGGAGAGAGAGAGAGAGAGAGAGAGAGAGAGAGAGAGAGAGAGATGAGACGAGAGAGAGAGAGAGAGAACCTGTATGGCTGCACATGCCGCAGAGATAAATGAAGAATTCTGCTGGCGGACAAGAAAAAAGAAAAAATTAATAAACTTTCAATTCTTACACACTCCTCCCACATGTAATGTTATTTAACCATTTCAGAATATTCATGACATGAACAAATAAAGTAGTCAGAATGATATGGAGAACTTGATAGATGAGGAAGGGACCATAAAATAAAAAAGAAAAATACAAAATGTCAACATACACTCAAAACGACATATGTATAAACCATCAATTATATATAATATATCTTGTATAATATATATATATATATATATATATATATATATATAGATTATATATAATTATTATATATATATATATATATATATGTATATATATGTATATATATATATATATATATTATATATATATATATATATATATATATATATTATATGCATACATACATGACAACTAACGATGGAAGAACTAAATAACCAAGAATACGGGGCAGATCCGATACACAATGGACGAAAGTGAACGAAAAAAGGAACCAACGATAAGAAATCGGGTCGGAACGGGTCGACCAAGCTGCGCACCGCTGGCTAGCAGTAGTAAGTCCTCATAAGGGGTTGAGTGTGTGACATTTTTTAATTAACCGCACGAAGGCATAATGGAGCGAGGGAGGAGGAGGAGGAGGAGGAGGAGGAGGAGGAGGAGACTAGGGCGCCAGGGAGGTCCAGCGTAAAGGCGTAAGGGGGATGGTGGGTGGGAAGGAGCCCCTTGTGAAATAGGTGGAACAATAGATTTTCCTTGGTGATTAACGCCTTGTTTCAATTCCACATTCCTCCTCTCTTCTTTCCCATCCTCACCCTCTAACTAAGAGGGAAAAAAAAGAATAAAACTCATCAGTGGGACGAGAGCTTCCTGCGGTTCACAATTAATGAACAGATTGCACAACTTGAGCGCAATATGAATTTATGAGAGATGTCACCTTAGACAAAATAATAACAATAATATGATAATAGTATCACTGTATGAATTCAAGACAGATGTCACCTAAAAGAAAATGATAACGATAATAAGACAACAAAACCAAAGTATGAATTTAAGAGAAATTTCACCTAAGGAATATTATTAGTATTATTATATTATTTTTATTTATATAGAATTATTATCATTATTATTATTATTATTATTATTATTATTATTATTTTATTAATAAAGGATTAGTTATTCCAGACCTCTGAGCCTAATAACGGCTCTTCTCGGCCAAGTTAATAATAATAATAATAATAATAATAATAATAATAATAATAATAATAATAATAATATTAATAATAATAATATAAAAGGGGGAAGATAATTTAATAATAATTATAATAATGAAAGGGGAAGAATAGGAAACAAATAAGTATAACAATGCCAATAAAGACACTATCAATATAGGTGCAAACGCACTGAAAAAATAACAGATGAAACATAAACGAAGATAGGACAACAAAAAAAATAAAATCCATTTATAAAAAAAAGATATCAAGACTCCTCTCTAATCCCAGGGATTAACCAGCAGCGCATTTTATGTGGGCAGCACTCGGCTAAAATTTGAGCAGTTCTCAAAAGCCGAGAACAAGAGGCATTCACCATTCCCCACCCCTCCTCCTCCTCCTCCTCCTCCCCGAAACAAACTTTTCGGGAGGCCTTAAAGTTTATGTCACCACTGTCTATTAAAAGCGGCGGCGTCCCCAAAACAGCGTTAGGCCTCTTGGTGTCCTTCTGAAAAGGACAGTTTCTGCTTGCGAAGACCTCAAAGGAATTCAACTACTTCTTTGCATGGAATCACGCTGGACCAATCACTACTTGAATATTTCATAGTGGATGGATCATTCATGTAAAAGTGATTTTCATGTAAATATTTAAGTAACGAATCTCTCATCGTTCGTGTAACTGAAACACACAAGCAATCACCGTCGATCGCAGATGAAATATATATATATATATATATATATATATATATATATATATATATATATATATATGTGTGTGTGTGTGTGTGTATATATATGTATATATGTTATATATATATAGTATATATATATATATATATATATATATATATATATATATATACATAGAGAGTAGAGAGAGAGAGAGAGAGAGAGAGAGAGAGAGAGAGAGCTGCTTTGAAACAACCCTTTTAATATCATAAAATTCAAATTCTATGTTGTCGTACAACTAGGGTTACCAGTAAATTTTTGAATGATGTCTACCATTAAAAATAGTGAGTAAAAGTTAAATTTTCACATCAGAATATTTATCAGCCGAAGGAATAAAAAAAAACAGGTCAATGATTCTACATGAAAAAAACATGTCACAAATAAGAATATTACTTTACGGCAACTAAGCCAATAATATCTATTACAGTGGATCATTCTATTCAACAGTATTAAGAAATCTAATGTATCATAAAACATATCGTGTTTTTAAAGAGTATCAACCTATCAAGAAGTCAAAAATCTGGGAAAAATAATTTTATTTCTTTTATATAAGGGCTTGAAATTTCGGGATTTACGATTCATAACAGTTATTTCCAGTACAATGGTCTGTAAAGCTGCTAAAATCCGATAGAATGACTTATATTATAATATATTTTTAATCATAACGAAACTTAAAGCGGCGAAGTGTCTAAGTTCTGCGACTTCTGTGGATTGCTGCAGATCGCGTATTGTATAGGAAGAGTAAGTTAAACTTGGTCCTGGAGCCCCGTAGAATTAAGCGCTGTCCTTAATGGCGCCGGGCCGTCTATAGAGGCCCACCTCTTTTTAGACAGTGACATGCTTAATTTTTAAGAATAGAGGGCTCAAATACCCAAGAGAGGCGAGCCTAACAAATCAGTTATGCCTACGGCGCATCCATTATGTATATTACACGAAGGATTACAGCCAGCATAGGCCTATTTGTTATCAAACCAGGGATTAAATAATGCTGCGAGGGAAAGGGGAAATAGAGAGAGAGAGAGAGAGAGAGAGAGAGAGAGAGAGAGAGAGAGAGAGAGCAAATTTGGAAAGAAACCTATCATCTTTGGATCTTCGTCGCTCTGAGAGAGAGAGAGAGAAAGAGAAGCAGCTTGATTATAATCATTTGAGGGCCAACGCTGACTATACATTTAATGCATTTCTCTCTCTCTCTCTCTCTCTCTCTCTCTCAATGTGTGGGTGTGTCTAGTTGCAAAATGCTTACTTATCAATTTAAACCAAAACTCCCCTATCTTTTCCTCATCTATTTTCTGCCAAACATTCACAAAGTTTACCTGCTATCTTTAGTGAAATGAAAACACTTCAATATATCACAATCATGCATCTGCATTTTTCACATCTAATAAAGAAGTAATGACTGATTGTTACAACAGCGACCAAATCCTATAACCTTAATGTCCCAATTAGCTGAGTTGCGTTTGCAAAAGCACACTGCAATCTGCAGCATAATTTGGAAACTGTTGCAAAGACAACAATATATTTTTATATATATATATATATATTATATATATATATATATATATTATTATTATAAATATACATATATATATATAACAGTATA
The DNA here is from genome assembly GCF_015104395.2 of Macrobrachium nipponense. Taxonomy (NCBI): domain Eukaryota; kingdom Metazoa; phylum Arthropoda; class Malacostraca; order Decapoda; family Palaemonidae; genus Macrobrachium; species Macrobrachium nipponense. The sequence goes on along the minus strand of NC_087213.1, from coordinate 8,302,084 downwards.
TATATATATGTATTATATATATATATATATATGTGTGTGTATATATATATATATATATATATATATATATATATATATCTAAATAATATTTATATGATCTTGTGGGATTTAACACGTTGAATGAAAAAATATCTCTTCTACGAGATAAATTTGATTAACAAAAATTATACGTAATGTAAATAAACTCTGTGGTAAAAAGCTATTAGTCGATGGATCATCAATTAAAACATTATGATGATTACGTAACGCCAATTTTCTTATCAAGAAAATATGATGAACGCTGCATCAAATAAAAAACATTAAAATAATGCACACCGAGAAGTATATCATGAGAAACCATCCAATAACTTAACCCCGCCTCTCTCTCTCTCTCTCTCTCTCTCTCTCTCTCCTCTCTCTTCTCTCTCTCTCCTATTTAAGCGATTCACCGGATTAAGACGGAGAAGTTACTGTATGTAATGGCGTCTCCACTGTAAAATTCTAGTGAGGCAATGGAGAGGGAGAGAGTCAGAGGAAATGGGGGGGAGGGAGGGTTAGTGGGGAGGTGGGGAATGGGATCAGGGTAATATGTATCGGCAGAGGCTAAACAGAAGCAGAGAAGGGGGATTGGGTAAGGGGAGGAGGGTTGGGATACACATGAAGCGTTTTGAGGGGTGAGGGATAGGGGGAGGGAGAGGGGAGGGGGAGGGGGGAGGGCGAAAAGAAACACTCGAGGCCAAGAGAGTAAGGGCCTTCCTCATTTCCATAATAAATGAGGTGGGTTTGCGTCTTGTCGGCCTCATGTGTAAGTGATGCTTAGTACTGGAGGTGGAGGAGGAGGCAGGAGATGAGGAGGAGAAAGAAGAGGTGA
>NC_087213.1:8288531-8300734 GCF_015104395.2 Macrobrachium nipponense | reverse complement strand
TAAATGAATATATAATCAATTATATATAAATGCAAAGAAAAATTAAATCGAATAGTTTGCATATAATTAATAAGCAATAAATTCTAATGAAGATGGGCTTTATCTTTCCAGTCTTAGGATAAAACCCATTTAATATTATAAAAAGACCAATCATTTTTATTATATCCTTTTCCACTTCATTTAACTCCGGCAAACTCTAAAATGAATGTCAATCTAACTTACTTCTAACAATTTCCAAAAACGAAAACACAATTGCAAGTTTGAATAATAAAATCTTAAAAACACTTGGACAATTAATCTTTATGTTCATCATTTAACCATTCTGTTCTTTACGGCGTCAATAACCTAGACGTTGTGACACCAGTTGAAATAGCCATAAATCAATCAATCAACTTCTGTTCATCATCACATAATCTTGTGATAAGAAAATTGACTCAGTCATTCATAGTAATCTCCAAAAATGAAGGAACATCACTCTAAACTTACAAAGGCCATACCTTCAGTAATATATAAAACACTCAAACGCACGCACGCTCGCGCGCACGCACACACATACGCACACAGACAGACACGCACGCACATATTGTCCATTTCGTGTGTCATCAACGAGGCAGTCTTTTTCTGACCTTCCTGACAATGCTGACGCTTCACTGCCTTTGTTGTCATCACAAACACCCTCTAGATGACTTGGAGGGTGGTGGTGGTGGTGGTGGTGGTGGTGGTGGTGGTGGGGTTACGGAGGGGAGAAGGGAGGAAGGGAGTAAGGAGAAAGGAAGAGGGAAGGGAAAGGCTAGTTGGGAGGAGGTGAAATCCGGAGAAGAAAAGGGTGAGGGGAATGAGGAATAGAATGATGATGTGGATCTGAGAAGAGAGAGAGAGAGAGAGAGAGAGAGAGAGAGAGAGAGGGTGATGAGAAAGGAAAGTAGTTAAGAAGAAGGAGAAAGAGAAGAAAAAGAGATATGATGAAATAGATGGAAGGGAGGAATAGTAAGAAAGGAAAGAGGAGGGGGTGGGGAAGAGTGGAAATGGCATGAGAATGATGAGGGAGAGGCATGGAGAAAGAAAATAGTGGAGAGTAATAAGATGATGATGATTTGATGAAAGGAGGGAATGGAAGAACAGTAAGAAAGCAAAAGGCGAAGTGAAAAAATCATAAAGAAGATGGAAGAAGATACTGGTGGTAGGGAAGTGATAAACGACTGAGGAGTGATTGGGGAGGAACTGGGGAGGAAGAGAAACTGGGAGGAAAAAAAAAACTGGATAAATTACTGGGGTGGCTAAGAATACGATCAGGATGAAAGGAAACTCGCAAACTCGTAAAATCGTTTCGGTCCAATCCAGCAAATTTGGCCTGAACATTTCAGCAATTAAATCGTTTCGCCGATTCAGTTATTTTCCCCCAAAATCGAGAAACATATTCCGGACCTGTTACTTCCTCCTACCCCTTTACCATGAATCTCTCTCTCTCTCTCCTCCTCTTCTTCTTCTTCTTCTTCTTCTAAGTGTTTCTAAAGAAAGGTCGCAACACCAACAAAGACGAAAGGAGTTGGTACGAGAGATGACACACGGAGAGAGAGAGAGAGATCGTCATTGAAGGGGGGAGAAACGAAATAAAGAGGAGGAAGAGGAAGAGTGGAAGGGGGAGTTAGGGTGGTGGGGAGGGGAACGCAGGAAACGAAAAGGAGGGGGAAGAAATATCAACCACTGCTACTGCCCCTGCTGGCATTTCTTTGATACTGTCATTATTGCGCTTAGTTCGACTTTATGAATATTCAAAACTGCCAAAGCCGCCGTCACCTGACGCATTCCCTCGCTTAGGGACCAGGGACGAGAAAAACAAGACACTCACTCACTCGTCTCTCTTGCACGGAAAGACGAATACCGATCGAGTCTCAATGTAGAAAATAAACGCGTACATTTCACACGTCTTCAAATTCTCTAAGGCTTTTTTTTTTTTTTTTTATTGTTTATTTCATTTTTTCCCGCCGGCATACTCGTCAGGGGCGTCTGTCAATCATCATAGGACGAGGCCAAGATGTCACGCGCGCGGACGACGCTGGGGCTCGAAGGGATTGGTTGTCGCTCCTTGGAGGAGGAGGAGGAGGAGGAGGAGGAGGAGGTAGGAGATCGGGCCTCTTCTTCAACCCCGGGGGCGATATTTTAATTGTCGCTGGAAAAATTCCTATTGAAGAGAACCCAACAGAGAGAGAGAGAGAGAGAGAGAGAGAGAGAGAGAGAGACAGCGGTGGCGGCCCTCCGCTGCTAAGGTTTATTAAACAATTGCTCGCTTTTCTCGTTTGGCATTTTTCGCATTCTCGCTTTCATCTGCGGATTTCTTGTGATCTTTACAGGGGGAGGAAGGTGGGGAGAAAAAAAGGGGGAGTGAGAAAGATCAGCAGAGGGTATGTGAATAAGAGGGGGAGTAGGGGGGAAGGGGGGGGTGTTGTTTGGAGAGGTAATGGCAAGAGTGGAGCGCTGTTGAAACATGGATAACTACAGAGAGAATATATATAAAGGGTATAAGACTGAAGACAAGTGCATACTCAATAAGAAAACAAAAATCATGAATGATAATTATGACATTGCTTGAAGTGACTAAAATGAAGAAACATTTAAATTACGTAAAATGTGACGTTCGATAACAATTAATTACACTAACGAAAACAACGTGAAATGCTAAGATCGTTTCCGAAATTAAAAAATCATCTATTTATTTAAGGGAAAATAAGAGATTTATTTTTTTTAAATAATGAAACAAGCATTTCTGCATATAACGGTTGTGTAACAATCAGTTGTTTTACCTGAATTATAAAGACATAATTTACATTAGCCTTTAAGAATCTTGAATGTCTTCCTGAACTATAAAACAGAAAATGCCTCCGCTTATAATCTTTTATATACTTAATGTTTGTATATCTGTTCTCTCGTAAATCGGTTAACAATAACCACACCGTACTGTTCCTACATTTAATGAAATGCTTTGGTTCTACTTTTCCTTCAGAGATATCCTTCAGAAGAGTTTCGAATCTCTCAGCAAAATTGCTATGCGCGTAGAAAACATTCTATTGATAAAAATAGTTATGCCTAAAGGTCCCGTAAAACCTACAGGCTCTAAAGGACAGTCAGTTATTCTTTATGAGGAATTACATTGTATTACTGAAATTCAATTACAGAATTACAGAGGTGATGTCCAAAGTATTGAGTAAAAAAGTGAGTATATCTTAGTTTAACCAGACCTTTCAGCTGATTAACAGCTCTCCTAGGGCTGGCCCGAAGGATCAGATATTTTTACGTGTCTAGTAACCAATTGGTTACTTAGCAACGGGACCTACAGCTTATTGTGGGATCCGAACCACATTATGTCGAGAAATGAATTTCTAATTCACCAGAAATAAAGTCCCTCGGATTCCTCGTTGGCAGAGCGGGGAAGCGAACTCGGACTACCAACTCAGTAGGCGAGCACGTAACCCACTGGTCCAAAGAGGAACTAAAGTATTGAGTATCATTATAGGCCGATGGGAGGGGCAACATAAATGACCTTTTCGCAGAATAAACACGGCATAAACAAGGAGATGAAAAGAAAGGGAGGGTGAGGCTCAAGCCAGGAAAAAGATGACGACGCCTCTTAAAAAACATAAGGTTATATAGACACCGTCCTACCAACTGGTAACATTTTTCCGACTACAAAATTTTACAGAAAACCCGTAATTCCTGAAGAATTTTATTAAGGAATTGCGTGTAAATACAATACGTTACACAAATATCTTTAGGAAATTACAAACTAAAACATGTAAAACCCCAATAATGATAAATACCAGTTCAAAACGTTTCAGAACGCAAGCAACGTGCCGTAAGATTTACTGTAATACCTTTATAACATAAGATGTACGATTATATCCATAATATAAAACACACGGTAATATACATAACGCAAGATAGGCTGTGATGTATATTACATACGATAAGGTACATACTTATATTTATTACATAAAACACTACGATGAGCAGCGCCGCGAATCTGGCAGTTTCGGTAAAATTACCGTAAACCCGCGTCATTCCGATATTTCCCTAAATGGAAAGTAATTGAGCAATTCACTTGTGTATAAAGCGATGCAATTTAAGAAGACAATTGGGAGATTCAGCCCATCATCCGTCATTTTCCTGAACTTCTGAGACAGTAATTCTGGTCATACACACACACACAAACACACACACAGACTGAAGATTTAAGCTCGCTGAGGAAATGATGTCATGTGACGTGACAGTGAACTCTCTCTCTCTCTCTCTCTCTCTCTCTCTCTCTCTCTCTCTCTCTATATATATATATATATATATATATATATATATATAATTGTATACTCACATATAGATATACGGGTGTGTGTGTGTGTGTGTGTGTGTGTGTGTGTGTGTAGTAGTAGTAGTAGTAGTAGTAGGGTAGTAGTAGTAGTATTAGTAGTAGTAGTAGGCAGCGGGGACGACATGCGACAAAGAATGATAAATAAAGGGTTACGGTTTAAGATATCACTAAACGAGAAGAAAGGGGAAGTTTAATAGGGAGAAAGAAATGAAAAAAGGGGGGTATTCCTCGACCCAGCCCCACCACAGACGCTCCTAACCCCCCGTCAACCGATCAGAGTTATAGGCTCTCGCTTCTGGATCTCATTAAAGGCCGTAATTCTGACGAGGGTAAAATCAATATATCATTTGCATAATCATTTTCTGCCATTATTGGCCATCTCTCATTTCACGCTCGGCGCCCGCCACAATACGCCCTCATTCTTGCCTGCCTTAACTCATTCCCGCCCGAATAAGTCGGCCGTGGGCGGGAGGAGGAAGGAATATGTCTCCAACGCGACTATAAGGACCAGAGGATTGCTGGAGACTCCCTCCCCCAACTCTGGCTCCCTCGGAAGGAAGGTTAGCTTCGTTAGATGGATAAATAAGTGTCCACTGTTACGAAATTTTAAGACAATAGGATTCCTCATAGAGAAACAAAAGTTCCAAAGCGCTGCTGATGCGCTGTAACCGGTTTCGCCTGTTTGGTCAATACACCTCGAGTTGAGTTCTTGTGGAATAGGGTCAAAACATTTCTACCTCATCAATACTTTATTATTATTATTATTATTATTATTATTATTATTATTATTATTCTACAACAAAAATTCTAAAACCTAAGGGAATTTTTCCCTCAATATCCTTACAACTGCAGAGTGCAGAATTATCATAAATGATGAAGAATACTAAATTAATTGCTAAATGTTATTACTAAATACTTCAACCAAAACACCAAGATTAGATTTTTAATTATAACCAGGGGATGCACATAAAGGTTGCACTCATAAATAAAAATGCATTTTATCCACTCAAATTTTTTTTTAAATGCTTGTGTATATATATCACGGTGATGTGATAAGAATTTATATATATATATATATGGTACTGCAATATCAAGATTTTTTTTTTTTTTTTTTTTTTTTCTGCGTCAATTTGGTGTTTGAAAGTTTTGTCGTCATGAATAATATATATATATGATATATATATATATATATATATATATATATATATATATTATTCACGACAACAAAAACTTTCAAAACACCAAATTGACGCAAAAAGAAAGAAAAAAAAAAATCTTCATATTGCCATTCTGTCTACCTTTTAACAATAAAAATGCAACTGATTCCACCCGGGCAGTACCACTATTGTCTTCCTTTTCCATTTTCAAAGGTAATTTAGCATCAAAAGACAACAAGAAAAAACAAAGGAAAGGGGGAAAAAAGCAAAGAGACAGGAGCCACCCCCCCCCACCCTTAACCCCCCCCACCCCCCCCCCCCCCCCCCCATCCCTCGGCAATTCCGCTGGTCTCTTTAGAAGGCCTTTTCCAAAGTTTTCAACACATGTCCGAAGCAATCTAAACTGGCCTCCCTGTGATAACCTAGGCATTCTCTTCTTGTGAGAATGCCGATGCTTAGCCTTTTCAGTGCCTAGATTTATATAAAATATGGGCTATCTTTTATTTAAAAGGATGGTTGTATCATTTAGCATAAGCAGTTAATTTTTTACATAAATAAATAATAAGTATTTGTTATCTAAAGCATAATCTGAACTAATAGTTAGCTATTTAGTTCAGTTCTTGAGAAACGTGATTGTACCGAAAAGATCTTCGGTTACAAGGTATACTTTTGTGTACTCACACATTATATATGTATGTATGCATATATACATGTGTAAATATATATATATATATATATATATATATATATATATATATATATATATATATATATATACGCACATAAATATATATATAAATACACACATATTATAATCGTAATAATAATAATAATAATAATAATAAAGAGACGACATTGTTCCCGGAGGTAGACCGAGATTATATGCGTAACCCTCGTCTCCCTTCAAGCTTTGCTTTCGTGCCTCCTCCTACACCCCCCCCCCACAACGCCCCCCACCCTCCCCATCTTAAGCTCTCCCACCAGGCCCCCACTCCCGCCCCACCCCTCCATCTGATCCCTTTACCATTACATCGGTGTTATACTCCCATGAATAACCTCGATGAATCTGGCGGTCGGACACTGGGCTTCGGATTTAATTAAACTTGCTTGCACGCATTATTTCAGGCTACCTGAAAGCAATATCCGGGTCAAACGACCTCTTTTAACGGCCCACCGAGTCACTAAGTCCACTCATAAGGGCAAAGTTTCGGCTTCACATAACAGAATATAAGGTCATCGCTCTCTACGTATAACCCACGCAAGGGCTGAAGACCTTGATCCTCCCTCCCTCCCTCCTATGGGGGTCGAATGCGACCCGAGACTCAAAACGGGTCACTCTACAAGAAGCAGCCAAATTTACCAATTTTTCTTTTTCTCTGGACACAATGTTCTGCATTAAAAAAAATTGAAATATAGAATTTAGGCCAGATGCCAAGCCCTGGGACCTATGAGATCATTCAACGCTGAAAAGGAAATTGCGAGTCAAGGAGGCTTGCAAGATGTCACAGGAGGAGGAACCTCCCACTTGCACGATGAAACAATTGTTTGAAGAGAGTATAAAGTTAGATGAAAGAAAGATAACAGGAACGGAGGTACAGTAAAATGAATGAAAGAGGTCGCAGCTAAGGGGAGAAGGGACGCTGCAAAGAACCTTTAAGTAATGCCTACAGTGCACCACGTGAACTGCACTGATGGCACTAACCAACCCCTTCTACCCTACGGAGGTTTCCATTATATAATTTACTCACCAATTCCAACAAAAGAATAGAGTGCTCTTGAAGTAGCTTCTCAAACATAAATGCTTGCTAAATCATTTCTCTTCAACTAAACTCTGTACGAAATCTTCTAATATAACCATCGTTTTAGTCTAAAAGTCACGTTCTTGAAATTACTGTACATGGCAACACAGCAGACTTCCTCACTGCAGACTACCTTCTATCTTTACTTTTAACAAAAACGTTAATGAGACGGATAAGAGCAACTTGTTTTTTTTTTATTCCTTTTTGCACAAGACCGAATAAAAGTTTTATTTATATATTCATAATCTAACCTTGCTACTTAGATCTAACCGTCGTACTTATGCTGGAGAAACAAGTTCTATGCACATTCTACGTGCTGATAAAATGTTCATACAGATATAAATTCATTCCTGAGTACGTGCTGACATGACAATTCATCGTTATGATGCAAAACCCCGTATGCTGTTTTCTGACATTCCTACGAAAAAAAAAAAATCTTATTTTATTTCAACAATAGGTGACAATAATTATTATTGTTGTCGTAATTATCATAGTATAAAAATAGCTTAATGAGACCTCGGAAGCAATATTTCTATTCTAAATTCAAATAAGGCTCGATAAAAGTATTGCTTCTAATACGACGACTGAAAATTAAATACAGCCCAAAAGCATAGGCAGCCTGATGTCTCAATCGAAATCTGTCCATACTGTGAGCAAAGCCTCTCCCGTTTCTTGTTAACAGCGAGAAGTCCATCTGGCCTTTTTTTTTGGTTCTGCAATCCATATTGCATATCTATTTACTTCCAGGCTATACTCTGCCATCACGATAGCGGCAAAGACGAAATGATAACGAGTTCTATGAAAGTCATATTATTTTTATTTCTTATTTTGGTGCTTTTTTTTAACCAAAGGAGACAGCGAGATTTAGTCTCACCTGAACGAAGCTCTCATAGGGTACACCACCCGAACAATATTACAACGAAGCTACTCCGAAAATATAACCCATAAAATAAATTTAAAAAAAAAATAGTGTCAGGTGAGGTCGAAGCCTAATGGCATCTTTAGAAATGGACTCAAAAGATGGGAGAAGACGCTAAATTACCACTGGATACATAAAATAAATAATAATAAAATTGCGCAGACATACCCATGGTTCCATTCCTTGGCTCCTGTAGGCAACGACAGATCTTGCCCTCCATGAATTTATTTACAGTATGTATGTTTAAAAAAATGAATTCTAACTAGATAAAGACGTAGATCTGAAGTAAAATCATTCATGACTGAGGATCAGTAATAAATAATTCATGATTGAGGATCAGTAATAAAACAAACATTCCATTAAATATATAGAAGGGTTGAGCAAAATACTGAAGAGCAGTATTTGAATGAATGCATAAAGAGGAGTATCGTAATGAATGGGTGAAGAGAAGAACCGCAATGAATGAATCATGCCTTATTACTATAATCTAGTGGTATCAAAAAAAAAAATAAAAAAAGTGAGAGAGAGAGAGAGAGAGAGAGAGAGAGAGAGAGAGAGAGGAGAGAGAGAACGGAACCTCTACTTAGTGTGATAATCATCTGACAATTACACCCCCCCACCTCTCTCTCTCTCTCTCTCTCTCTCTCTCTCTCTCTCTCTCTCATGCGCGTATCTCAACTTCAGGTGATTTATGGTTAAAAGTAAAACATGACAAAAGTTCCCAAGAACAATAAAACTTTCAACTTAAATAGTTTATCAAGGACACGACAAAAGTTTGCATGGCATCTGCAAAGTTCTTAAATATTCTTTCTTAAAGCTCATACGGTGAAGAAGTCATACCTCTCAGCCGTATTCTTTAAGCGGTGCCTAAAAAATAAATGCTAACGTGATTATAGTGCCAGTTTATGTCAAGAGTATTTACGGAAATCAATATATTTATATCATACATGCACACACACACATATATATATATTATCTATATATATATATTTATATACATATTATATATATTATTCTATATATTATATATATATATGTATATATATATAATGTTTGCATGTTAGTACAAGGTTTTCTAGGAAACAAAATGAAACAAATACAGAAATACGGCAATTAAAAATTAAATGCTAAAGTTATCATACTTAAAGGTTAAATCAGAAAAATTTTGGAAACATCATACATATATTATATATCTATTATATATCTATAGTATATATAATAATATATATATATATATATCAGATCATTTATATTTACATTGCGCGTAATGCATGTGCGTATAAAATATTCTTGGAACAAATACAAATTACACCTTAAAAAAAATAATGATTTTTCGCATTAGCACGATCAAGTACCATGTGCAAGTGAAGAAATTCGAAGAAACCCTTGACAGACGGCTGGCAGAAGGATTCGACTTGTTCCGGAGGTCTTGATGCCTCCTCCTACCCACCCCTCTCCTCCTCCTCCTCCTCCTCCTTATCCTCCTCCTCCTCCGTAGGTCCGTCCTTGCCGTCACTTGAGCGTAGGCATGTCACTTGCAACTGATTTGATTAGAAGGGAAATTCTTGGCACATTCTCCACACAACAAAAATCAATGGATGTGAAGCATCAAAGACCACTGTTGCTCCTTACTCCTTCCTTCCTTCCACTCTTCCCTTTTCCATTCCCTTCTCCCTTCTTCCTCCCCTTCCCCTCCCATCACCCCCCTTCTATACTAGTACCTGGTCTCTCCCATCTCCTCCCCTACTCCGTTGTACCATCTCCCTCCCAATATTAATGGCGGATTCCCTGATGCGACCCAAAATTAAAAATATCTATTTGACAGCACCGAATTCCATTAAAATATCAGAGCCTAAGCGTTTGAGGTTATTAAAATCCCGAGACTCACTTGAGGGAATATCTGTATGGGTGTGCGGTGGGGGTGGAGAAGGATGGGAGGGGGAGATCATGGGTGGGTGGATGGGTGGGTGGGTGGTGGGTGGATAGGACTCTCGGAGACATTTTGTGTTGTTTCTCGGTAATGTTGGAATAAAACTGAGGAACGCTGATAGAGAATCATTACACATAATGCATCTGAGAGAGAGGAGAGAACACAATAAGATAAGAAAGCCAAACTAACAATCCGGGAAAACACACCTTGTTTGTGTCATTAAGTGAACTAAACTGTAAATCATGACAAATTGTACAAAGCAATACTGTTTGTACTGAGACTGAAGTTGCTTTGAATGCTGAGGAGAGAGAGAGAGAAAAAAATGGCAGGAGTTACATCATTAAAACTTAAAGTTACCATGACAGGACTTTGGAACTAAAAACTCAGTGAGTCCGACAAGGTGTATAACAACGACAGGAGGTCTTTGAAAATATCTGAAAAATGATGAACCTAGAATACCTTTGCTATGAACTGGGAAACTTCCTTAAGTTACCTTTAGTATCAGCATCGACAGGAATATTTCCTCAACGTAAATGAAGTTTAATACCGATTACAAAGAGTACAATTAAGTCACTTTTTCAAAGATTGGACTATTCAAGTCACCTGTTCGAGGATTGGACTGCTATTAACAAATTGATTCGGGATTAAGATCAACTGTTCGAGGATTGGACTGCCATTCAGACGAGATATTTCGAAACTGCTGTGAATTTTATTATAAGTCTTAACCTTACAATTCAGATGCCATTCACATAAGAGGAAAAGACAAAAGACATGAACCCCTTTTCATATCGACAGTGGCATTGCCATACTTATCGCTTTTCAAACTTGAAGGGCCTGTAACACTACTGTGAAACTGTAGCGAAGATAATTAATTACTTTTGCTTCCTTTATAAAATTATCATCAATCTATAAAGCAGTATCATCGCTAAGCTTCAGTGAAATATACAGTAACTAATACTATAAGTAAATACCGTTACCGTTACATCTATCACTACGGAGGTGGGATAACGCAATGTTACCATTACATACTGACTAACGTGGAATATGTCTCATTCTACCAAAAAGAAAAAAAAAATTGAAAATATAAATCTCCACCAAGAAGAATGAAGTGAAGCTCAAATAGTGATATATAATACTATTTACAAAAATGGAATATAAAATATATGCCAAAGGCCAAGTGCTGGGACCTATGAGGTCTTTCAGCGCTGAGGCGGAAATTGAGAGTAGAGGACGTTTGAAAGGTGTAACAGAAAGAAAACCTCAAAGCAGTTGCACTATGAAACTATGTTAGGAGAGGGCTGAATGTGATATGGAAGAGAAAGATAATATGAGCGGAGGTACAGTAAAAGGATATGATCAATTATCCGAAAACTGATGGTGATTATTATTGGTAGCAAACTCTAAACATAACAAGATTGCGAAAAAATACGGTTTCTTTATCGTTACTGTTACCTACCAAATGGGAGAATGAGACAGCATTCTTTATAACCAAGGTATTAATAATTTAACATATTATAAAAATACTTCAGTAAAGTTCTCTCTCTCTCTCTCTCTCTCTCTCTCTCTCTCTCTCTCTCTCTCTCTCTCTCTCTCAGCATTGCGCCTACGTAATGATATGTAGTCGCATCAGAGAGAAAGCCAATCACCCGACAGAAGGAAGAAAAAAATATATGATCGAGGGAATGCGACCCAACTCAATTTCTCCTGCAATATCGACAAGGCCCTGCTTACCACAATGTATCGTCTGAACTTCATACATTCCGAGCACCTGCCGCTTCAGGTCCTCGGAAGGGCGCGCCTGCAGAACCGCAGCGGGATGGATGCCTCTCCTAACCAACGGCGTCGCCATCATCCATCACGAAAAAAAAAAAAAAAAAGGAAACGAAGAAAGCGACGAAGGAGAAAACGTCGCCAGATTCGCGAGACGAAACATTCTGGGAAGGCGAAGTGTCGGTCGCTCCAGCCTCCGCAGTAGTAGGTCTTCGGTAACAAGACTAAGTATGCCGCTAATTAATTACTCTATTAATTTATCAATTGT
>NC_087213.1:8271031-8281031 GCF_015104395.2 Macrobrachium nipponense | reverse complement strand
GGTACGAAAAATTATGGCTAATATACATAAAAAAAAGGAATCCACACCTTTTATTCCATTTTTGTGGAATATAAATATCCTCCTACCAATTCAAGGTATTTAAAATGATAAACCGCAAAGTTCAACTAATCTATGGGGTATGGGGTATTAAAACAACTTTGAAAGAAGGTTGAGCAATGGCTTTATCACTAGGGAGAACAAAAGCTACATTCAAACTCAGAAAAACTATGTAATGCACGAATTATTAATAAAAAAAAGCTCTAAGAGTAAAAATATATATGGCTAAAATTTTATATTTTTGCACTTGCAATACATTTCAGTAAAATGCTATTTGTCCAACTGGAAATTCCTAATAAAGAGTCGTTAATGTCTCAGCATTCAAATAGATAATTTTTTTTTTTCAATTTGTAAAAATTGAAATCTTTTTTGAGCCAGCTTATATATACTTATTATATATAATATATATATATATATATATATATATATAATATATATTATAGAGAGAGAGGAGAGTGGGGGAAGGAGAAGGGAAGGAAGCGAATAAAATCAGCAGAAGCGGGAAGCGGAATCGTCACGCTTCACAATATGAGAGAGAGAGAGAGAGGAGAGAGAGAGAGAGAGGAGAGATACGTCCCTTCGCGTCCAAGAGTAAACGGAGAGTGAAAGCTCCTTAGATATAGACTTTCATTTAACCCTAGAATCAATGTTCCTAAATACTCTACTCCGTACCGGAAACTTAAGAATTAGACAAAACTACTGCAATATAATTGAGAGTACTGAATTTCTTGTAATTTGAATTTCAACACTAGTTGCATCGAACTTGAAATGTGAATCTGCGATGGCATAAGAATTATATAGAACTTCATAAGAACGTTAGCTAACCTGATGTGTCAATCGTGGGCCGTGAATAAAATAATAATAATAATAATAATAATAATAATAATAATAATAATAATAATAATAATAATAATTAATAATAATAATAATAATTATTATTATTATTATTATTATTATTAGTATATTATTATATTATTATTATTATTATTACTATATCAATAATGCCAACATAATACAAAAACTAAAAAAAATCTTCAACATCCTTAGGAATACTGACAATGTACCTTAGCCCACTCCCGTACATTCTACTCGAAGTTCATTGCAACACGCTGATGAGATCAAAGAAGAAGACAGGAATCGCCGGATCCAAGAATTAAATCTTATCGTAGAGAACAAAACTTCGAGTTTCTTCACAAACTGAATAGGAGACGCCATGACGACAGGATTCATAATTTCATCCTTTCGCGAAACGCCCTCCGGAGCCAGAGCTCTTGTTCTTGCGTCATGCGATGGGATGATGAAAGATCCTGATGCAACTTGGATTGTATCGATGCTGGAATAAGATATCCAGGAATAGGAAATCCAGGAATAAGAAATCCAGGAATAGGAAATTCCGTGAGAGAGAAATAAGTTGTTTCTGTGATGCAATTTATGCGTCACAACCTCTTATCGGCCAACAAATCGGTAAAGACGTCACTGAAGTCCTGATTTCTCCTCTGTGCGCTGGTTCGAATCCACAGGAGGACGAAATTATCATCAACTAAAAAATTCCCCTTCGGATAACGGATATGAAAATATATTAATTCCGAGGCAGAGCGAATTGGATATTAAAGGACATTTGTCGCGCAGTGCATGTATATGAATCACGGTGATGTGATAAAAAAATTCACACACACACACACACACACACACACACACCACACACAACACACACATATATATATATATATATATATATATATATATAATATATATATATATACATACTGAGGCATTCGTTTCTCAGTGCCTAAGGAATGTTTTCATTTACAACTTTAAAGGATATGACTGATTAACCTAGCGTGCTTATTGACACGTCGCTATAGTACATAATAAACCAAAACAAGAAATCGCTTTACATTTATGCAAGTCTTTCTCGTTAAAATGTATTTGAAATTTCTTAGCGCTGCATTCCTTCTTGTACTTGACTTGTGGAATGAGTTTTGGCTGTAATTTCTTAATGACATTACCCTTCATTACACTTGTCCCGTGGCTTTTCTTCTTCTGAATATGCTTTCTCTTGGCAGTGCTTCTGAATATGCTTTCTCTTAGCACTGCTTCTGACTGCTTTCTCTTAGCTTTACTTTTGACTATGCTTTCTCTTGGCGTTGCTTCTGAGTATGCTTTCTCTTGGCTTTACTTCTGACTATGCTTTCTCTTATGCTTTCTCTTGGCATTGCTTCTGACTGTTTTCTCTCAGCATAGCTTGACTATGCTGTCTCTTTAGCATTCGATGGCTATGCTTTCCTTGGCATTCGTTGAGTATGCTTTCTCTTGGCATTACATAACTATGCTTTCTCTTGGCATTACATAACTATGCTTTGCTCTGGCATTGCTTCTGGCTATGCTCTCTCTCTTGGCAGTGCTTCTGAATATGCTTTCTCCAACCCATGTACATTCACTTGAACTTCCAATGAGAAATACGAATATACTCTAAGAATGCAGAACTAAATAGCCCTTGCATAAAGCACAAGCACAAACGAAGCGAAGAGAGGCAAACGAAGAACGCTAACGAAGGCTCCCTCCTCAAGATGCTCCTGAATGATTGGGTGTAGACACATGATAATATTAGGGGATAAGGGCCGAGATGAAGGTTAAGAGGAGGGCTTTGGGGGTGGGGGGTGGGCGTTATAGGGGATTTCGCTAAATCCTGCGAAGCGAAGTCTTTCCTCATCTCCCCTCTCCCCGCGCCCCCTACCCCCCCAAACCCCCCCCAAAATCTCCTCTTCGACCTCCGGTGCAACGGCCCGATGCATTCGGCGTCCCCAGCATCCCGATTAGCCCCGAGATAAAACGAAGACTGGAGCATCTCGGGAGATAAAACAGCTCTTGAAAGTTCCACCGGAGAAAATTTAAACCCAAAGATACATGCCGAAGTCTTTGTCCGAGGAAAGACAAGAAAGCACACACCCTAACCCCCTAAAGACAACGAGACTCTCTCTCTCTCTCTCTCAAGGCGGTATTACACTAACCGCGTCTTAGTTGTAATGCTATTAAAAATGATTCCCTTTCCCCACCGACACCCTACAGCCCCGATGAATTTACATATCCGACCCTTTTTTCCGTATAAAGTATTTAATTTCCTCGACCGAAAACCTACACCCCCGAACATACCCCGAGTCCCTACCCCCTGTTACCACCTCCGAGGGGGGTTTTGATTCAATGGAATAATGTAAAGGGGTTTAAGATTCTTACACCACGTCGCCTACGAGATCACCTAACTTGTTTCTCGGGCTCAGGTGCGGAAGACGCCGAAGGGAGGAGGGCTGGATTGCAAGAGGCTGGATCCAAGGAAGAGGAGGAGGAGGAGGAGGAGGAGGAGGAGGAGGAGGAATACCTCCTCCTCAACAACAAAGAGGAGTTTAGGCGTCGAGGAGGTAGATGAAATAAGGAGATCATGATGCCTTCGACTAATTTCTTCTCGTCGTGAGGTTTGTTTTCTTATCTTTTACTGAATCAACAAACATGACGTCGTACCTTCAAGTTTATTCATTTTTCATTACAACTTATATATATACAAACATACATACATAATACATAAATGTCTGTGTGCATAATATTACACCCATTGCATACATAAATTATATATATGTTAATGTACATACATATCGTGATGACAAATGAACTTGTTATAAAACTTCTTGCAAGATTTTGTAAGCTTAATCATATTTCTATTATATTCCATTTTCAATCTTGCCCATTAAAATGTGTTCCTTTCAATTTTAAATCACATTAAATACTCTCACAGAGCAGCGGGTATTTTAAAACTGATAAAAGTCTCTGAAATAAATTAAAATATTTCAAGTAAGATAAAATAAATAAGATAAACAAAATAACCTCAACAGAAAAAAGAGACGATACGAGAGGAAAGTATGGATAAAAATGGAGAGTACATTTTTATTACTAAACAATGAATGATTTTCCATCACAGCGTTTACTCGGAAGTGACGGAAACTTCATCACGAATGCATTTACATCAAGACCGACTGCATTCATCCGAAAAAAAAAAAAAATAAATAAATAATGAGCCGAAGTATCTTCGGCTCTGGAGATTTCTATGCAACGTATAATGCTGTATGAAATTCTCAGTCATGGCCCATGAAACTCTCAGCCAGAAATGGTGGTCTGTATTTTTGCGTTGTCAGACATACGATCATGGCTAACTTTAACCTTAAATAAAATAAAAACTACCAAGGCTAGAGGGCTGTAATTTGGTATGTTTGACGATTGGAAGGGGGGTGATTACCATACCAATTTCCAGCCTCTAGCCGCAGTAATTTTTACGATCTGAGGGCGGACAGCAAAAGGTGCAGAAAACAAAAAATTGAATGAACCCCTATTCTTTATGTTTTTCAAAATAATTTTTCGGGGAGGAGGATCTTTCCAACGAAATCGGTACATATGAAGACGATGACGATTAAATTTCTTAGGCAGATGGTAATGAAAAGAATACTGGTGAATGGCAGTGAAAAGAATTCATTTTGGATTATGATAATAATTCTCGTTGAGCAATAATGAGGTCAATCCAAGGTGAAGATGATAACCATGATTCATGAAAGGGGATAAAAAGATCTACCGATTAAGTCTGACCTACAGGAATTATTATTATTATTATTATTATTATTGATTATTATTATTATTATTATTATTATTATTATTACTATTATTATTATTATTATTTAATTATTGTTCAGAAAAGGATATGATGTTCACTTGAAAGAAGTTACTGAAGATCCACATATTTATTGATTGGCAACAAAAGATTTAATTGTCGCATATGATATTTAATCTACGCGATACAGCAAGATACAAGTGGTAAAATGACAGTCAGAATTTGATACAGCAAAGAGCTGTTGGGTTAAACAAAATAATAATAATAATAATAATAATAATAATAATAAATAATAATAATAATAATAATAAATAATAATAATAATAATAATAATAATAATAATAATTTATAAAGGGGCAGACCAAAATACTATTTCCTTGCACAGCGAGCTTCCACAAGCCAGAATGGACTTTTGTGAAAAATGAAATGACTGCAAAAATAAATGGAAAATTTAGAAAGAACTGCTAAAATAACAAGACTGCAACAATTATGGAATGCAATAAACTGAGACAACAATACCATGCGCCCGAGTGTTCCTTCAAGCAGGGAACTCAAACCCGACACTATGAAAAGACGATGACACAGAGGCTATGAAATAATCCATGGCAAGAGAACTATGATTTAATTGTTTCTGGAGCTGCCGGTGAATGTCGGCAAGCGATACCACTGGGACCATTCTGCCAATCACAATTCGGTAATTGGCGGAGAACCTAAGCCCATGTCGGTAGCGGTGATATAAAGCCGACAAGCAAAATAATACTAATAATAATTTTAAAAAAAAATTTAAAAAATTAAAATAATTCATCCTCAAGTTACTAGGTTTTCAACCAGCTGGATATATGGACAGCGTAAAATTAAATTATATTAATTTAACATAATTTGACCCCGATCTCAATAATACTCGATAGATTATAAAACTTTCCCCGATGGTTACAGGCAGGCTACCAGAGGCAGACGTTATGTTTCCTATACTAATTCTTTAACACGAAGTACAATCTCACAGAAGAAGAGAACAAAGCATTCTGGTTTTATTCTACCAGGTTATGTTAATTAGGCAGAACAACGAACGAGAGTATTTGATAAGAAAAAATAATAATAAAGAAAGCCCGAAAATGAACCGCAATAAGTGTCATAAAAATCCTAAATCATTAAGAAGTTCGAAATCGGTGTATAAACGCAAAAAGAAATGAAAAAAAAACGTTCAATGGTAAATAGAAACACTCAAACAGAAATAAGATGATAAAAGATAACGATACAAAACATCAAGAGTATTATGCTTGTCTTCCAATACCAGGATTTGAATTATACAGGGACCATGACATTACGGGTTTACCGCTTAAGCTTTATTAAAAACTTTAAGAGTATTAAAAAAAACAATGAGGTCTTTGAAACACCTGGAGATTACTTTGGATCTAAAGAAAAACAGAAAAACAGGAATTGAGAGAGAGAGAGAGAGAGAGAGAGAGAGAGAGAGAGAGAGAGAGAGAGAGAGAGAAATGACGTCATAGAGTTGGAACTTTGCAAAACGCGAGATCTTACTGTATCGACTGTAGAATACCTTTGGCATTTAGTTCATTTCTCCAAATATAGTGAGAGGAATTGCCAAGCTGATATAACGAGTGTATAAAGTCTGTGTGCTTTATATTCTATCAGTTTCGTGCTTCGCATCCCTGGCCAGCCCACCCCCCGCCTACGTCTCTCTCTCTCTCTCTCTCTCTCTCTCTCTCTCTCTCAAATTACAATGGAGGAAATCTCTACAATCTTTGTACTTATCAATTTTCTACTCATCCCATTCTTTTTTTCTCTCATCCAAGTCTCTATCTCTTTCACTTTCTTTCTCTCTCTCAGCCCTGAGATTCCGTCCCTAGGCCCCTTCCCCCATACTGTCTCTCTCTCTCTCTCTCTCTCCCTCTTCCCATATCAACCCCCCCCCCCGCCCCCCGAGGAGCCTATTCCCCCAAGCAACCAAACCCCCTCCTCTCCATCAGCGTCACACATACGCGATGTCGACGAACGACGAACGACAACGAAGAAGAAGATGAAGAAGAAGAAGAAAAAGAAGAAGAAGAAGAAGAAGAAGAAGAAGGACGATTTTTACGTCTTTCAAAAAGTTGGCTAAGTTTCTGCCGCATCAATTTTGTTTCAAAGTTGATGAAAGAAAATCTCCAATACGCTATTCACATCTGATCAGGCATTCTGAGCTCGAATAAGACCAGGCCTTGATGGAGGAAATGGAGGAAGGAGGGAAGAAGGGGAAGAGGAGGGGAGGAGGAGAGGAGGAGGAGGGGGGGGAAGGAGGAGGAGGAGGAGGAGAGGAAGAATACGACGAATAAATGATGAGGAAAACGAATACGAAAAAGATGCACAGAATCAAGATACATATACTGTAGATACGATCGCTCCCACCTGGGGAGAAACTCTAAGCAATATCTCCAATAAGAAGGCTTACGTATAGGCACAGTCTAAGGAGGCTTCCAAAATAAAGCTTGACACTAGTGTACTATTTTCAAGCTGTTTCCCTTCAGCAAGCCAGATATAATTCCTAACTTGGGTAACGCGCACGCGCATACGCACATTTTATATATATATTTATATATATATATATATATATATATATATAATATATGTGTGGTGTGTATGTGTGTGATGTGTGTGTGTGTGTGTGTGTGTGTGCGCGTGTCAATGCGCGTTTAAATCTCCCTTAATGCAAAAATGCACCAAGTTCAACATAAAATTTTATAGTTCCTGTTCATCACAAAAACTGTTAAACTTGGACAATAAAAGCGTACATAAAAGTACCAATACGTTTCTGAATAATTTTATTCGTATTAAACAAATATCTGTATTCAACCCAATTTACAGATTACATTATATCTACGACGCAGGTACTTTTGCATTCAACAGAAGCAGGAAAATAGGAAATTATTTGTTTGTATACTTGTGTCACATAGTATGTCTAACAACGAACCTTATCACTTCATAGTTATACCAAAACAAAACCAGAAATAGATAGTAACAAGAAACAAGATGATCAAATAAGAAGTTCAGCTCATTAACAGAAAATTAAATTGATACAAACCTTGGAGTTGACAGCTGAAAGCTTCAAGCAAAATAGCGGTTAAGTAATATTAGCCTTTCT
Organism: Macrobrachium nipponense; assembly: GCF_015104395.2. Lineage (NCBI taxonomy): Eukaryota > Metazoa > Arthropoda > Malacostraca > Decapoda > Palaemonidae > Macrobrachium > Macrobrachium nipponense. Next base: position 8,273,184 of record NC_087213.1, on the reverse strand, counting down.
GTAACCCACTCAGAAGTCACAGAGCTCTCTTGAAATGAAGTCAAAACATCTTTTACATTTAAGACTCAATGTTTACTTCATAGGAAATAAATATACGTCAGCAGTGCCTTCCTGAAATGGTTACTAATAATTCCCAAAAACCACCTTCCTGAAAACTGATAACTAAATAGTTCCACAACCACTTCCGGAAAACTCCCAAATCCGTAACTAATATTCCCAAACAACCTTAAGGAAACCTGGTTACTAAATTTACACCAACACCTTCCTGAAAAAATCCCGAAATATAATTTTTAATTCCACAAACAACCTTTCCTTGAAAATGGTACTAAATATTCCAAACAAACCTTTCCTGAAACTGGTTCTAAATTCCGAACAAACACCTTCCTGAAACTGGTACTAATATTCCACAACACCTTCCTGAAACTGATACTAATATTCCACAACACCTTCCTGAAACTGGTACTAATATTCCACAACACCTTCCTGAAACTGGTACTAATATTCCACAACACCTTCCTGAAACTGGTACTAATATTCCACAACACCTTCCTGAAACTGGTACTAATATACCACTCAAACCGAGACCGATTCCACCGACTATTGTAAATGATATTATTAATCAAACTAAGCCCTCGTGAAACTGTTTTTAATATTCCACGATACCTCGCTGAAGCTGGTCATATTCCACGACACCCTTACGCAACCTATATATTGGACGCCACCTCCTTGAAACGGATATTAATATTCCACTGAACATCCTTGAGACTGATATTAATATTGCAATATCCATACCAGAGAGAGAGAGAGAGAGAGAGAGAGAGAGAGAGAGAGAGAGAGAGAGAGAGAGAGAGCCTTAATTTCAAAGCGAAATGGTATTCGCGCATCAACCTTAATTAATTCAACTCTCCTCTCCCGCGTCGGCCCTTACCCGCTCGCAACTATATAGTTCGCCGGAGAAAGTTCCACCCAACTACGGCATTAATTTTGTTTGGTAGATCAATGGAACCAACTTGGACCCGAGTTCCTGGAATCTTACCCAGGCCGGACTATGATGACAACAGGCGACGGCTACAATGACTGCGATGCATCCTGGTACGCAAACCCTTTTATTTTTTTCTTCTTCTTTTTCTCTTTAGGCCTCTGCTTCTATCTCGGGTTGCCCCAGGGTCTTTCTCCGGTCTTTCTCTGTTCCTCGTTGCTGACCTCATAGTTCCTCGCATATATGCAATTAATCCAATTATAAAGTTTCTGAAAAATTGTAATTTAATTGACGAAATATTTAAAATAAAATAATGAGTATAAGTATCAGCAAATCGTTCGGGCCATTCCTGTGAGAGCTAATCGGCTCAGTGGTCTGGTAAAATTATTTTATTATTGTTGTAATATTAATAACCTACGTACGACGATGGCTTTTCCTTCGCGTCTCTCTCTCTCTCTCTCTCTCTCAGTTAACCTTTTAGAGTTAAGGTACACAACTATTTACAGAGTATGCATGAATTGGTTAGCAGGCTTCTTGTGATATCAAAAGTATTTTTATTTATTATTCTAGATCACCTACAGCCAAAACGTGATTCGGGTATCGATGACTATAGTTATTGCAACGCCAGATAATGTACGCAAATCAGTAAATAAATTCCCAACCTGCAAGTGACCACCTGCTTTACTGTTTTGCTATGGCTTAATCCATCCCTATGAATCACTCCTATCTGTTGTCTTAGAGCGACCTATGGAATATTCCTTGTCAAATGACAAAATTCATCTTTCCCGACTCATTCGGTGTCAATTATTCACCGCTCTATAATTCCTTATAACTTCATTTGCATCTCCTTGCAGGGTAAATATAGTTTTGCATCTTCTAGCAAATAATATTTGCATTTTCTTAGGGAAACTCCTGACGACCAACAGAAAGCATCAATCTGTGTACCACTATATTTCTCACATACCCACAACTTCACATACCCAGAATCTTGAAACACTGGACTCTGCTTTTACAGGAGGGTACAATCAGCCAAAGTGACCTTCATAAGTGAACTGTGCTGTGCCATGCTAGCGTATGCTGGTTCCGCGAATCTCTCACAGCCTGCTGCCCGCCAACCTAACGAGTTGAAAATAGTTACTCTCCCTTGCAGGATCAAGAAAAAGGACTTGGGGCT
>NC_087213.1:8246031-8261031 GCF_015104395.2 Macrobrachium nipponense | reverse complement strand
AAAGCAAGCTTTCCGTGTTGCTGAAAAGGTGAACCACCATTTTCTCAACACAATTCCTGGGCACATGCAAATGATACAATATGCCGTTAAAATTACTTCAGCAAGAGCATATATGTTCATAAAGTTGTGCAGACGGACAGTTATTAATCAATTGTAGATATAGAGATAAACAGGTTGATGGTGAAACAGAACATACCAGACCAGAAGCTGATTTTCCCCAAATTCAAACGGGGCTGGCCCGATGAATTAGCGCGTTTTGTTAGGGGACGACATCTGGCTCAATTAAAAGGATAAGGAAAATTTGACAATCGAATTTGCTGGAAAGGGTGGAAGTTCTAATGAAATTCATTTGAGTGACATGTATGATAAATTCTTTAAACTCATTCAAGTGACTCAAAACATACTAAATGGATATTACATCTCATAAATTCCATTTAAAGTTTTTCCCAACATTTATTCACGATGCATGACATTTCATAAGCCTTATTTGGGGGGGCATGGTGTCTTATATGGTTTATTTACGAGAGATTTTGTCTGACGAAATTCGTTTCAGCGCCATTACGTCCTAGATATGGCACTCGATGGTAAGCGAAATTATGACGGCTACGAAATGTATTTTATCACTGATAATTTTGCAATGCTTTTTTCTGAACAGTAAGGCTGCATCATACGGAATGGCCACCAAGCAAACGTTATGTTAATGGGAGGTGTCAACAGCTCAGGAAGAGCACTAAAAATAATAATAATATAAAATAAGGAAAACAACATGATCCTCTGTTGAAACCCGTGACCAAAGAGAAATAAAATACACGCGCACACAAAAAAATCCTCTAGCGAAAGCTGCAACATACCGTAGGGATATCACACGGAAGGGAATGATTCGCAATTAGGTAGAAATGTTTTTTTGTCAAAAACTCAGACTCTTTAACAAGACTCCCGGGAAGAGGTGAGGAATGATATCCAATATATATATATATAATATATATATATATATATATATATATATAGATAATATATATATATATAATATATATATATATATATTAATATATATATATATATAGAGGATATATATATATAGTATATATCTATCTATCTATCTATCTATCGATCTATCTATCTATAATATATATATTATATATATATATATATATCTATATCTATATGTATATATCCATACGTACATGCACACACTATAATATATATATATATATATATATATATATATATATATATATATGTATATATATATATATATACATACAAATAAAGATTTTTGCCACGAAGGAAAAAATGAAAAGGGTCCGAACAGGACCGAAAGTACTTGCTATCTCGCTTTTTAATTTTTTCCTTCGTGGCAAAAAACCATTTATTTATACATAGCATCACGTTTTATAATACTTCGTGATCAAGTTATTAATATAAATACACACACACACACACACACATATATATATATATATCTATATATATATACATATATATATATATATATATTAGAGAGAGAGCGAGAGAGAGAAGTCGTGCAAAGTTAAAATGACCGTAAGTCTGTCATCTTATTTTTTCGTCAGTCAGTCAAATTCAACGTTCACATGCAATTAATATACATCGTATTTTAAGAGAATAACCATGAAAAAGAAAAAAGAAAACTACGAGTATGACTAAAATCTCTTCGCCTGCATCACGTTTTAATCTTCTACCAGCTCTCTCTCTCTCTCTCTCTCTCTCTCTCTCTCTCTCTCTCTCTCTGTCCACCCCTGCAGTAGTAGCAGCATTGAGGGGATCTCTTCTAACAAGCGGCCATCACCAGGTATCCTCCCATAATTACTAGGGTGGCCTGATGACTCTACGATGGCTCTCCCATCGATCCCATTTTTACACAGGCCATAAACCGTCTCGGAAGAAGAAGAAGAAGAAGAAGAAGAAGAAGAAGAAGAAGAAGAAGAAGAAGGAGGAGGAGGAGGAGGAAGAAGCGACCCCTCCATCTACAAGAAAATGAAATAAATTATAAAAATACATAATAATTCATTTGGTATTACAGCTTCCACTTGGAAGACTACTTGTTGGGGGAAAAGAAGGAACAAATGCACATCCCAACAAACAAAAGCAGCAGACGAAGAGAGGAGTGGCAGAGGAGGAGGAGGAGGAGGAGTGGGAGAGAAAGATAATTCCGAGCGATTCCAGTTCATTCCAACGTCCAGATGCCGCCTCATTCCAACGCCTACGAGTGACCACTGTCCACAAGGAATGCTATTGAAATTTTTCGGATGGCGCTGGAAACGAGGGGAAAAATGTTTGTGACTTAAGAAGACGGCCGAGCTCTCTCTCTCTCTCTCTCTCTCTCTCTCTCTCTCTCTCTCTCTCTCTCTCTCTCTCTCTGGCTTTAGAACTAAACGAATAGACGGAAATAGTTGTGTGTCGTGCAGACGGAAATGTGTTTAATTATAGAATTTTATAAACAATGTTTTTACTTTTTATACATTCATTCACAAGAAGAATATGTTCTCTCTCTCTCTCTCTCTCTCTCTCTCTCTCTCTCTCTCTCTCTCTCTCTCTCTCTCTCTCCACCGGCCGAAAGTGAACACCGCATGGAAATGTGATTAAATGACGTCTAGACAAAAATGTTCCCTCTTACATTTCCTTCAGTGTCACAATGCTTTCGTTTTAACCATACTCTCTCTCCTCTCTCTCTCTCTCTCTCTCTCTCTCTCTCTCTCTCTTCATCTTCCAGCCTCTTCTCCCTTTCACTTTCCTTTCGCATCTTGAACCTACACTCCCTCTACCAAATACCGTCTCCCCGTTGTCCACGGCGGATTTTGGCAAAGAAATGCAGCAGCAGATAAGACAGAATCTTTATGAGAAGGGGGGAAAGAGGAATGCGAATCCCTTAAGGAATAGTAGATATTTTCTTATTTGCACCGGATGGAAGATTTCACCTTCGGAGAGCCTTGACACAACAAGAGAAACACCAAGCAAAGTAAAAGCACTGAAAAAAACGGAAGGATGCAAATAAAAATGAAAAAAGTGTAAGCAAATTTACTTACATTTTTATCTATTTATATATTTATTTTTTTTTTCTTTTCTAGTAACTGATATCTTCTTTCTGTATTTCCTATTACCATCTGCTACCTTTTTCAAACGAACACCATATTCTTTGGAGGCTTGAATTTCAAATCAGTGGCCCCTGTGAGCTTGTTCCACATGAACAGGGTTCATCTTCTGAATAATATAATAATAATAATAATAATAATAATAATAATAATAATAATAATAATAATAATAATAATAATAACAACAACAAAGTCAAGAAGAAAGTACCACTCATTGATGTCGCAATACCATGGGACACCAGAGTTGAAGAGAAAGAAAGGGAAAAAAATGGATAAGTATCAAGACCTGAAAATAGAAATAAGAAGGATATGGGATATGCCAGTGGAAATTGTACCCTTAATCATAGGAACACTAGGCACGATCCCAAGATCCCTGAAAAGGAATCTAGAAAAACTAGAGGCTGAAGTAGCTCCAGGACTCATGCAGAAGTGTGATCCTAGAAACGGCGCACATAGTAAGGAGAGTGATGGACTCCTAAGGAGGCAGGATGCAACCCGGAACCCCACACTACAAATACCACCCAGTCGAATTGGAGGACTGTGATAGAGCAAAAAAAAAATAATAATAATCAGACTACTTTATAGATATAAAAACAAGGAGAATAAGAAGAAAATGAGAATTAAGGAAAAACGTAGTATATAACAATAAACAGAAATAAACGCAAAGTTGGATGATGAAAAAAATATAGTTAATAAACTTAAACTAGGGAAATAAATGTTATAGAAGAAAATTCTCTTATGGGAAAAATTAGGAGTAAATTAAAAATCGACATCAAAATAAAAAAATATAATAACGAAAATTATTTCTCATAAATTACTTGCCATTTATACTACGATACAACGTATAATATATTGGGACAGTCATAAATTCATAAATTACTTTTTGTACAACGAAAATGCAATTGCTAATATAGCACATAATATACACAGTCATAAAGCCAGTATCTACACAATGAAAATGATTAAGCTAAACTCACTGAATATTTCCTTTACACAACTTTAATATAACCCCTCTTCTAACTTATCTTACTTTGATCATTTTCTTACACCAGATTTTGCTCGATTCGAGAAATCCATCTTAAACTATCTGCGATTCTAAACAGAATCCAGACCCGCATCCTTGTCTACGGATATATTTTCGTCCCTTTTCGTTATATCCCATTTATTCTCCCCCTCCCATCTCCCCTCCCCCATGCACCTCATACATTCAGCACATCAAACTCCCCAAAAGTCCAGCCTCCGACTATTTACTCTGTATTTTTCTGCCCGCGACATCATTGAATTGCTGATCAATGTGAAGAAAATTACACTTTAGTCGACCCGTGGCCACCGTCCACCTTCAAGGAATGGTTGAGGGGGGACTGGAAGAAGGGAGAGGAAATGCAGAATGTGAATTGAGAGAGAGAGAGAGAGAGAGAGAGAGAGAGAGAGAGAGAGAGGAGAGAGAGAGAGACTGTGTGTATGTGTGTAGTAGAGGTGGGGTAACGAAGTGAGAATTTTCTTACATGGAAGCCAAGAAGTTCAAATCTTGAAGCATATTTAATTGTTCTTTTTTTTTTTTAACTTGTTCGCCGCAGTTGTCTGAATCTTCACTATCTAACCAGATTAATGACGAACAAAAGCAACAACAACGACGATATTAATAACAAGATATTTTAGGATGGAAGAATTCCATTTTCATGCCTCCTGCAGCGGGAAGCAGCATTTTATTTTCGGAATAAATTTGTCAATTTCCCGAACATTTCTTTTTTCTGTCAAGATTTTTTTCTCCCTACCTCCATTGGCTTATAAAATATCAGGGAGGACCATATTTGTAGTTAACACTTATACCACACGTATTTCGCCCTTCATGACACGATTCTCTTGTCATTTTTCCTCGGAAGATCCTCCGGTGTTTGTGCAAGAGCAAAATGTATCTGATTCAGAGTGAATATTGCGTCATGCTCTTAACAGCTGGTTCTTCACCCCGTTACCTGGACGTCTGGGAATATTATAAGAACAAGGCGTGGCCCGACCTCCAGCTTCCTCGAGTGCGTACTAAAATCTATGGTCAAATAGAGCCTTGTTTCAACAACGAAAATTAAAATAAATAAGCTAAATGCGCTATATTTCATTAGAAATTATTTATTTGTATTGTTTAACACGCCCATTATTTATTTTCTAAATTCCAATTCTAATAAAAAAAAATTTATAAGCATCCTATCCTACAGTTTCTGTATCTCGAACTCAACACGAAACACCTTTTTCAGACCTTTGTAGGCTCTTCCACAGACATTTCCAAACTCCCCCCAACTACAAAAAAAAAAAAAAAAAAAAAAAAAAAAAAAAAAAAACAAAGTAGTTTGTAGACTTACTCCCCGAGTAAGCCAAAATCCCCATAAAGAGGAACTTCAAGAAAATTGAAAATTCAAGAGAGAAATGTTGAATACAATGCATTGCACAATACAGATATGAATCTGTATCATAAATCAGGGATTATATTATAGGGCGCCCTGCGAGAGTACTACTCAATGTCGCAATATATGAAGGAACCTCAAACTACCGTCTTCCGAGTCCTGCGCAATCAGGTCTCAATCCTATCTGGTCATTTAAATTTGAAAAGGTCTGGATTTAATGTTACGAGTACAAGGAACGAGGATGATAATAATGATAATACGCATTTTCTTGATATGCATTTCTATGCATATCTGCACCATTCTCGACATACTGAGAACACGTATATACATGCTTACATACATGAAGTCTCCAGCACCTTTATATTTTCGAGCTAATTTTCCAGTAACCGAGAAAAAGAACTTATGTTCTAAGATTTTCCTAGTTTTACCCAGCTTTTATAACTGATCTTGCTACCTAGAAGTACTACTAAGACGAAACACTGTGATTGACTTCTATTCTGAAAGAAGAATAAATAAAAGATTTCCATGTAGAGGGCGAGAGACCCAAAGGAAGTGGAAGATGGGGGTGGGTTGGGGGAGAGCACCCCACCCTTTTCCCCACACCCCACAGTTCGTTATATCTGCTTCACCACCCAAACTGGCCACTACCACCTCCACCACCTCCTCTTTTTCCTCCTACTCCTAACTCCCTCCTCTTCCTCTCCTCGTCGTCTTCCTCCTTAAACATTTCATGCTTCACTCCCTTACCCGCAAAATTCCGGACCTCTAAGCATCGCTCAGATAAACATTTTTTTTAATGGAAAAAAAGGTAAATAAAATCCTAAAAGAACGATACTACAAAATATAAAATTACCTGATGCTGCGGATGAACTAGAACTTGGGAAAAAGGGGAAAAAATGTAAAAGTCTGCCACAGACAAGGAGAAATTACTCAAAAGTAAAATAGAAAGTAAATAGTACACCAAAAGACACAACTAAACGAAGCATAAGCCTTCAAAGAAAATACTCCTTCGTATGAGAGTACAGACACAAACAACTGACAAAAAAAGAGCAATTCGTTAGTCAATATGATTATCCGACTTCCACTTCATTTATTAGATACATTTCCTCGGCCAGACGGCTAATTTTAGCTGCTCTGTCGAGAGGTCCAATGTCTCTTGCTTTATTTAGGGACAAGGCAAATGACAAATGATGTCATGAAAATACTTATTTAAATACTAATCAAAAAGGCTTTTCCCTCGTCTATATATATATATATATATATATATATATATATATATATATATATATATATATATATGTGTGTGTGTGTTTGTGTGTGTGTGTGTGTGTGTGTGTGTGTGTGTGCGTGTGTGTGTACTGAAGAGCTATAGTTTATTAATCATTTTTTTATTCGACATTTATTGTTTGAATAAAAATTTCCATATAAAGTATCATTTACCGAGCCACCGACAATGAACTGTGATATATACATAAGTATAAGGTTTGATTTTGATGCCTTTCGATAGATCTACCATTTGTTGCAGTTTTCAACAAATGACGAACGATATTTATATTTAATTTTGAAGGAAATCATTAGATTTCTGCTTACCGTGAAAAACAGATCTACTTCAGAAATTAAAGAAGCATAAACGCTTAACCATGTACGTACAATAATCCCACATCAGTAAAAATAAAAGGAAAACTGAAAAGAAAGAAAAAAGATCCCGAACCTAACGGGGTTCCCACACCACTCAGTACGATATACTCTCTCTCTCTCTCTCTCTCTCTCTCTCTCTCTCTCTCTCTCTCTCTCTCTTTCTTTCTTTTAGAGACACAACACGAGGCTAATATCTTCCATATTTCTCCATCGGCATCCGAGAACCGATTAAGGGGCCCGATGATGGCAAGGGCTGTTTCCACTCGGTCACTTCCCGACTGGTATTGAAATGTGGCGCGTGATATCCGTAGAGTAATGGCCCTGCGCCCTAAAAGCACCCTGCCCACCATAACCGCTTCTACGGGAAGAGTGACCGGGCGCGATAACCATCTTATCTATATTTCATCTCTCTCTCTCTCTCTCTCTCTCTCTCTCTCTCTCTCTCTCTCTCTCTCTCAATTTCCTTTCCGTCCCTTTGGACCCTGTCTATCATCCCTTGGGGGAAAATTTAGATCATCCCCTTTTATTTCTCGTCTTTTCATCTCCTCAGGCAAAGGTTAGTTGTTTTCCGTCGGTACTTTCGGTGGATTCTGATTTTCATATGTATATAAAAAAACTGTAGTTCACTGCGTACTTCTCGGATACCACTTTGGTTCAAATATGAATTAGTCATTGTGTCATTTTAACACATAAATAGACATGTGTACAAACAACTATATTTTATCAATTTATACAACCAACACACGCACATACAGACATATATATATATATATATATATATATATATATATATATATATATATATATGTGTGTGTGTGTGTGTGTGTGTGTGTGTGTGTGTGTGTGTGTGTGTGTAGTACAAATATTATAAATGTACGTGTTTATCCACGTATATATCCATTTAAAAACATTTATTCATTATAGATGCATACACACAGACGTACTCAAATACAGTTCAACATCTAATTTATTCTAAAAAAACAAAATTCTTGAATAAATGTGTAAAATCATTCGATTCCCCTGATAAAACTTGAAATACATTAAAGAAACATTCTGTGTCTGTGAAATAAGAGGGTCTCACATCATAGATTAATCGTAATACATTTCAGTTGAAATGACCAATATATTCATGTTTTTCTGGACCATAAGGAACCACAAAAACAATAGAGACTCATTACTAAAATATTCTGTCGTGTGAAGAGAGTCTAATAATTTACATAATAAAATTATTAAAACATACGTTAATCCAAATACATTTCAATAAAATGACCAGCATATAAAAATAATTAAACATAAGTTAATCCCAATACATTTCAATACAACTGACCAGCATATAAAAATAACTGAACTAGGTTAATCCAAATACATTCCAATAAAACTGACCAGCATATAAAATGATTAAGACAGTTTAATTCCAATATTTCATAAAAACAATAAACTGACAGCATATAAAATGATTAAGACAGGTTAACCCCAATACATTTCAATAAAACTGACCAGCATATAAAATGATTAAGACAGTTTAATCCCAATACATTTCAATAACACTGACCAGCATCTATATAAATTAAAACAGTTTAATCCCAATACATTTCAATAAAACAGACCAGCATATTCACACTTTTCTGGATCATAAGGAAGACCACAAAAACAATCGAGACGACTGAGCCCAACACCTTATAGTCCCTCGAAATCACACAGAAACAAACACCAGCGACGACACTCCTGCTACGCCTCAAGATTTCCCAGTCCGGGAGACCAAAAACAAAACCGAAAAACGACTAAAGGGAGAATCCAGGAAATAGGAAAACCATAAAAAGAGGACAGAAGAGACTGTACTTATCTAAAAAAGAAAAAAAAAAGGAAGTCTTATAAGTGTGGAAAAATATATATATATAGGACCGCGACGACTTTTCTTCTTCTTCTTCTTCTTCTTCTTCTTCTTCGGTGCCTCGTCAGCCTCAAATGGACGGGACACACAAGATCCGGTAGCAATCGTCCCAATCCTCTTTTGGCGCAATCCAGTCCCGCACGCCCACGCCCACACCCACACACACACACACACACACACACACACACACTCAGACACACGCACCCGCACACTCTCTCTCACAACCCAAAAGACAAAAAGAGGATCTGGGAAAAAGAAAGAAAGAATAAAAAAAGATCTGCTTGGACTCGCGGGCGACAGAGGTCCCTGGTACTCTCCCCAACAATCCTCCCCCTTCCATAACCCTGACCCACCCACCCACCCTAGGACACCCTGGACATCCCTCCCACATTTTCCCCCCCACCCACCCACCCCCCCACCCACATCCTAAGACTTGACTTCTTTTCCTCCTCTTTTGTAGCGCTTCGTTTTCTCTTCCCTCGGTGACGCTAAACGTAATTAATTGCGTAAAGAATGTTATAAAAGACAGCAATAAAATATTTATATGATGGAGGTACGATAAAAAAAATAGATATTTGAAAAGTAAGATATTAAACTGCAAACACAAACACACTCAGCGCTACAAAAACCACTCGCATCATTATGAAAGTTTTAAGACTGTCGAGCGCTAAGAAATAAAAAATAAAATAAAGAAAAAACAATAATGACAAAAGATTTTTGGCTCGAATCTTTTTCTTGACATCGCTGCTGCATGAAGTCCAGTACAAGAGTTCAGTTTTAATACTTTCTCCGCTAACGTCCGGTGTTTTACCAATTCCCAGCGCAAACATTTATTCTCATACACATATACATACGTACAAACACACACACACACACACTATATTTATATATATATATATATATATATATATATATTATATATATATATATATATATATATATATATATATATATACACGTACAGTGGCAAACATTCACTTTTGATATATACTTCTACAGCTAACATTTACTTCTCATATACATATATATATATATATATATATATATATATATTATATATATATATTATATATCTATATATATATATATATATATATATATATATATATATATATGTATGTATGTGTGTGTGTGTGTGTATACAAGTTTAGTGCAAACATTTACCTCTGATATCGTTCAGTACATAAGCTCCATTTTATAAACATTCCTGCAATCGTTCACTTTCATTTATGCCCACTTTTCAATGTCACTCATCAGTCAAAATTCATTCCTAGGTACTTTTCGAAGTCTGTATAGCAGTTGCCTTATAGAATAAATGCCTATACATACATAATCGTTCAATTCTAAGCATTCGCTAACAAGTATATATATTCGTTTCTTTATAAACGTTCATATTTGCAATAACATTCGTTTCCTAGTAAAAAATTTAATCTGAATTAAATGGTCGTGTCTGTATAAAAAATCACTTCCATGCAAATGTTTGCTCCTTTTTTGCATCTTAATGTGATGAGAAATCCTGCCCTCCCTTCAGTAGCTAGTCAAAAAACAGATGAATGAAAAATTCAATGAAGTTATTTACAGGAGAATGGAATCTACTTGCCAAATCCTTTGGAGACACTTTACTAAGATTCTTTATGGGGCAATGGGGGGGAGGGGGGGGAGGGAGGAGGAGGAGGAGGGGGAGGAGGAAGGAGGTAATCCCCCGGAGGAGGAGGTTTCCGGAAAAGGAGGAGGTAATCCCCTTTCCAAAAGGGATTACCTGCCATACTCTTTTTCTTTGATACAGCAGAATTTACAAAGATAAGCAAGGTACGAGTTTGTATAATGTATAAATATGAATATTTGTTTATTTTATTCTATTTTTCGCCATCTGAGGTGGCGGCCCCGAAAGGTGTCAAAGAGATAATCCAAAACAAATGAACTTCACATTACAACGTAAGCATTGCTATTAAAGCGATCTCACAATCCGAAAACTTAAAAATTCTTTTACAAGATCAAATGTCTGAGAAACATACAATACGAGATCAAATATCAAAAGAGTGTTCTTATTCTCGCGTCTTCTTCAGAAAAGCTGATTAAAAAGCAGTTAACTTGTAGGATATAGAAAGTTTTCAAGTGAATAAGAAAGAAAATGAAAAAAGTTCTATACTTCAAGAACAAGTTCGGACGAACGTTTCTTTCAGCTGCAAACGTTACCAGTGGAGATGGACCGAAAATGTACAATGATTTCCAAGAAGTCGCTTCGTTAACATCCAGTTTAAGTTTCCCTTCGAACAGCAGAGACCAGCAATGAGAAACTTGCTCGCGCAACCAACGGAATGGAATATAAAACTTAGGTCAAAGGTCAAGAGCTGGAATCTATGAGGTCATTCAGCGTTGAAAGGGAATTGAGAGTGAAAAGGTTTTAAAGGTGTAACAGGAGGAAAACTTCGCACTTGCAGTAAGAAACAAGTTTTAGGAGAGGGTGGAAAGTAAAATAGAAGAAAGGGAATATGAACGGAGGTACAATAAAAAAAAACAATGGAAGGGGCTGCAGCTTGGAGCCGAAGGGGTGCTGAAGAGAACCTTAAGCATTGCCCACAGTGCACCGCTTGAGGTAAACTGACGGCACTACGGTCGTGCGGGGTGTACAAGCAAGGGCATACGGGCTTCCAGCTTTGTGTATAAAGACGGATCATGCATCACGATAATTATGCACTCCAGTTATTATCAGAAATAAGCTGTTCCAGCGTTTTTATTTATTCATTTTTTGTTTAACTGCTTCCTCTTATACAACACTTCCATCTTATTCATGGCCGTTAAAGCGCCAGCATCTATTTCAATCAAGCAGAGTCGGCAATCAGCCGAAGGAGCGAGAAAAAACGAGGGAGGGGGTGGGGATGCGGAAAGAAGGGGTGGGGGAAGGAGGGAGGGAGGAAGGCTAATGCACGGGACATTAGGCAATCTCGGTTTTTCGCGCCAAGGCCGTTTTTCCCGCCAAAAGTTGGCCGCCATCTTGCAGGGTCCGCTCGCCAGCTCCTGAAACTATACGCGACCGTGTTTTGCTCTGAAGTTGCTGCTGCACCGATTGATCCGCTGTGTACTTCCGCACGGTCAAAATTCAAAGATTATCTTCATGAGTTACGAGTAAACTCCCCCGAAAACTGTCACCAACACTTACACACTAAACAGCACTGGAGGGACACCGACACGAAGACCGCAGATAACGAGACATTTTTCCCGAAAGAATCCCAAAGCTAACTTTTTATCTTGTTCTCATGAACAATATGTTTCATCTAAACTCCAAATGACAGTTAATAGTTACGTAATAATTTCCATTAGTGATACAAACGACAAAACACCAAAAAATAAAATCAATCATGTTTTTCTACCTTCTCCGATACTGCTTACATCTACAATGTGTAACTACGTTCTGTGTAAATCTCTCTCTCTCTGTGTATGTGTGTGTGTGCTAAGTATTCTGTGTAGGTATAGGAAACTGTTTGTGCGCACACAGTTTCCTATACCTACACAGAATACTTGTCCTTAGTAAAAAATAATGTAGCAATAAATTATTTTCTGTGCAATAACGATATTCTATCGCTAATTAACACCATATTTGAGCTTTTAGTCATTAATATCCGACAGTATTTGTTGCAAATCATTGGTGGTAATCATCGGTAACCGACCCGTATTATTATTATTATTTATTTTTTTATTTTTTTTTTTTTTTTTTTTTTTTTGCTCTATCACAGTCCTCCAATTCGACTGGGTGGTATTTATAGTGTGGGGTTCCGGGTTGCATCCTGCCTCCTTAGGAGTCCATCACTTTCCTTACTTTGTGCATCGTTTCTAGGATCACATTCCTCTGCATGAGTCCTGGAGCTACTTCAGACTCTAGTTTTTCCAGTTTCCTTTTCAGGGATCTTGGGATCGTGCCTAGTGTCCTATGATTATGGCTACAATTTCCACGGGCATATCCCATATCCTTCTTATCTCTATTTTCAGATCTTGATACTTATCCATTTTTCCTTTTCTTTCTCTTCAACTATGGTGTCCCATGGTAGTTGCGACATCAATGAGTGATTACGTTCTTCTTGATTTTGTCAATCAACGTCACGTCTGGTCTATTTGCACGTATCATCCTATCTGTTCTGATACCATAGTCCCAGAGGATTTTTGCCTGATCGTTTTCTATCACTCCCCTCAGGTTGGTGCTCGTACCACTTATTAATGCAAGGTAGCTGATGTTTCTTGCACAGACTCCAGTGGAAGGCTTTTGCCACTGAATCATGCCTCTTTTTGTACTGGTTCTGTGCAAGTGCCGGACATTCGCTTGCTATGTGGTTTATGGTTTCATTTTTCGTATTGCACTTCCTACATATGGGAGAGATGTTATTTCCATCTATAGTTCTTTGAACATATCTGGTCCTTGGGGCCTGATCTTGTGCCGCCGTTATCATTCCTTCAGTTTCCTTCTTTAGCTCTCCCCTCAGTAGCCACTGCCACGAGTCATCGCTGGCTAGTTCTTTAGTCTGTCTCATGTATTATCCGTGCAATCGTTTTGTTGTGCCATTCCTCTGTTCTGCTTGTCTTTCTCTTGTCTCTGTACATTTGTGGCTCTTCGTCTACTTTATTCAGTCCTTCTTCCCATGCTCTCTTGAGCCACTCGTCTTCACTGGTTTTCATATATTGCCCCAGTGCTCTGTTCTCGATGTTGGCGCAGTCCTCTACGTTTAACAGACCCCTCCCTCCTTCCCTTCGTGTTATGTATAGTCTGTCCGTGTTTGGTCTTTGGGTGTAGTGCTTCGTGTATACCACCTATGTTTCCTCGTTTTTTGGTCTATGCTTCGTCCATTCCACTATTCCTGCGCTGCATCTGATTACTGGCACTGCCCATGTGTTGATGGCTTTTATCATATTTCCGGA
Organism: Macrobrachium nipponense; assembly: GCF_015104395.2. Lineage (NCBI taxonomy): Eukaryota > Metazoa > Arthropoda > Malacostraca > Decapoda > Palaemonidae > Macrobrachium > Macrobrachium nipponense. The sequence goes on along the minus strand of NC_087213.1, from coordinate 8,247,088 downwards.
GTTGAGTTTTGACTTGAGTATCGCCTTGAGTCTCTGCATATATTCTTTCCTAATTGCATCCTTCATCTCTTGGTTTTTTAATATCCCCTCCTTCCATTATTCCCAGGTATTTGTATCCCGTCTCATCTATGTGCTTGATGTTGCTCCCATCTGGTAGCTTTATCCCTTCAGTCCTTGTTACTTTGCCCTTTTGTATTATTATTATTATTATTATTATTATATTTTTTTATTTTTTTTTTTTTTTTTGCTTTTATCACAGTCCTCCAATTCGACTGGTGGTATTTTATAGTGTGGGGTTCCGGGTTGCATCCTGCCTCCTTAGGAGTCCATCACTTTTTCTTACTATGTGCGCCGTTCTAGGTCACACTCTTCTGCATGAGTCCTAGAGCTACTACAGCCTCTAGTTTTTCTAGATTCCTTTTCAGGGATCTTGGGATTGTGCTAGTGCTCCTATGATTATGGGTACGATTTCCACTGGCATTATCCCATATCCTTTCTTATTTCTATTTTCAGATCTTGATACTTATCCATTTTTTCTCTCTCTCTTCAACTCTGGTGTCCCATGGTATTGCGACATCAATGAGTGATACTTTCTTCTTGATTTTGTCAATCAGCGTCACGTCTGGTCTATTTGCCTGATCTTTTTCTATCACTCCTTCAGGTTGGTGTTCGTACCACTTATTACTGCAAGGTAGCTGATGTTTCTTGCACAGGCTCCAGTGGAGGGCTTTTGCCACTGAAGTCATGCCTCTTTTTGTACTGGTTCTGTGCAAGTGCTTGCCGTCTATCGTTCTTTGTACATATCTGGTTCTTAGGGCCTGATCTTGTGCCACTGTTATCATTCCTTCAGTTTCCTTCTTAGCTCTCCCTTTGTAGCCATTGCCATGTGTCATCGCTGGCTAGTTCTTTAGTCTGTCTCATGTATTGCCCGTGCATTGGTTTGTTGTGCCAGTCCTCTGCTCTGTTTGTCATTGTTATTATTATTATTATTATTATTATTATTATTATTATTATTCGATTCTTATGCTCATAAAGATTTGAGAGATTTCTTTTTTTG
>NC_087213.1:8219888-8245531 GCF_015104395.2 Macrobrachium nipponense | reverse complement strand
ACCAACGAAAATTTAAATAAATAAGCTAAATGCGCTATATTTCATTAGAAATTATTTATTTGTATTGTTTAACACGCCCATTGTTTATTTTCTGAATTTCAATTCTAATAATAAAATTTATAAGCATCCTATCCTACAGTTTCTGTATCTTGAACTCAACACGAAACACCTTTTTCAGACCTTTTTAGGCTCTTCCACACACCTTTCCCACTACCCCCCCCCTATCCCCCCCCACAAACTACAACAACAACGTAGTTTGTAGACTTACTCCCCGAGTAAGCGAAAATCACAATAAAGAGGAAATTCAAGAAAATTGAAAATGCAAGAGACAAATGTTGAATACAATGCATTGCACAATACAGATATGAATCTGTATCATAAATCAGGGATTATATTATAGGGCGCCCTGCGAGAGTACTACTCAATGTCGCAATATATGAAGGAACCTCAAACACATCGGGGGTAAACCGCATTTCGTCCTAGTGAGCGCGAACTAATAATGATAATACACATTTTCTTTATATGCATTTCTATGCATATCTGCACCATTCTCGACATACTGCGAACACGTACATATTTCTTACATACATGAAGTCTCCAGCACCTTTATATTTTCGAGCTAATTTTCCAGTAACCGAGAAAAAGAACTTATATTCTAAGATTTTCCTAGTTTTACCGAGTTTTTATAACTGATCTTGCTACCTAGAAGTACGACTAAGACGAGAAACTGGGATTGACTTCTATTCTGAAAGAAGAATAAATAAAAGATTTCCATGTAGAGGGCGAGAGACCCAAAGGAAGTGGAAGATGGGGGTGGGTTGGGGGGAGAGCACCCCACCCTTTTCCAGACACCCCACAGTTCGTTATATCTGCTTCACCACCCAAACTGGCCACTACCACCTCCACCTCCTCCTAACTCCCTCCTCTTCCTCCTCCTCGTCGTCGTCCTCCTTAAACATTTCATGCTTCACTCCCTTATCCGCAAAATTCCGGACCTCTAAGCATCGCTCAGATAAACATTTTTTAATGGAAAAAAGGTAGTATAAAATCCTAAAAGAACGATACTACAAAATATAAAATTATCTGATGCTGCGGATGAAGAAATAAATATATTCCACGCGAAAGAATAAACTGTCCTATGAACTAAAAACTTGGGAAAAAGGGGAAAAAATGTAAAATTCTGCCACAGACAAGGAGAAATTACTCAAAAGTAAAATAGAAAGAAAGTAAATAGTACACACAAGACACAACTAAAAGAAGCATAAGCCTTCAATGAAAATATTCCTTCGTATGAGAGTACAGACACAAACAACTGACAAAAAAAGAGCAATTCGTTAGTCAATATGATTATCCGACTTCCACTTCATTTATTAGATACATTTCTCGGACAGACGGCTAATTTTAGCTGCTCTGTCGAGAGGTCCAATGTCTGCTTGCTTATTCAGGGACAAGGCAAATAACAAATGATGTCATAAAAATACTTATTTAAATAATAATCATAAAGGCTTTTCCCATCGTCAACATATATATATATATATATATATATATATATATATATATATATGTGTGTGTGTGTGTGTGTGTGTGTGTGTGTGTGTGTGTGTGTGTGTGTGTGTGTGTGTGTGTGTGTACTGAAGAGCTATAGTTTATTAATCATCTTTTTATTCGACATTTATTGTTTGACTAAAAATTTCTAAATAAAGTATCATTTACCGAGCCACCGACAGTGAACTGTGATGGATACATAAATATAAGGTATGATTTGATGCCTTTCGATAGATCTACCATTTGTTGCAGTTTTCAACAAATGACGAATGATATTTATATTTAATTTTGAAGAAATCATTAGATTTCTGCTTACCGTGAAAAACAGATGTACTTCAGAAATTAAAGAAGCATAAACTCTTATCCATATACGTACAATAATCCCACATTAGTAAAAATAAAAGGAAAATTGAAAAGAAAGAAAAAAGATCCCGAACCTAACGGGGTTTCCCACACCACTCAGTACGATATACTCTCTCTCTCTCTCTCTCTCTCTCTCTGTAGAGACACAACACGAGGCTAATATCTTCCATATTTCTCCATCGGCATCCGAGAACCGATTAAGGGGCGCGATGATGGCAAGGCCTGTTTCCACTCGGTCACTTCCCGACTGGTATTGAAATGTGGCGCGTGATATCCCTGCGCCCTAAAAGCACCCTGCCCACCATAACCGCTTCTACGGGAAGAGTGACCGGGCGCGATAACCATCTTATCTATATTTCATCTCTCTCTCTCTCTCTCTCTCTCTCTCATCTCTCTCTCTCTTCTCTCTCTCTCTCTCAATTTCCTTTCCGTCCCTTTGGACCCACCCTGTCTATCATCCCTTGGGGGAAAATTTAGATCATCCCCTTTTATTTATCTCGTCTTTTCATCTCCTCAGGCAAAGGTTAGTTGTTTTCCGTCGGTACTCTTCGGTGGATTCTGATTTTCATTTAGAAAAAACTGTATTTCACTGCGTTCTTCTCGGATACCACTTTGGTTCAAATTATGAATTAGTCATGTGTCATTTAACACATAAATAGACATGTGTACAAACAACTGTCTATCAATTTCTACAACAAAAACACACATACAAACACACGCACAAACAGACATATATATATATATATATACTATATATATATATATATATATATATATATATATATATATATATATATATATATATATATATATATATATGTATATATATATATTAAATATATATTAATGTACGTGTTTATCACGTATATCTCCATTTAAAAACATTTATACAGTTCAACATCTAATTTATTCTAAAAAAACTAAATCCTTGAATAAATGTGTAAAATCATTCGATTCCCCTGATAAAACTTGAAATTCATTAAAGAAAACATCTGTGTCTGTGAAATAAGAGTGTCTCACATCATAGATTAATCGTAATACATTTCAGTTGAAATGACCAACATATTCATGTTTTTTCGGACCATAAGGACTCAATACTGAAATATGCGTCGTGTGAAGAGTGTCTAATAATTTACATAATAAAATCTATTAAAACATAGATTAATCCAAATACATTTCATTAAAATGACCAGCATATAAAAATAATTAAACATAGGTTAATCCCAATACATTTCAATACAACTGACCAGCATATAAAAATAACTGAACTAGGTTAATCCAAATACATTCCAATAAAACTGAGCAACATATAAAATTAATCAAAACAGTTTAATCCCAATACATTTCAATAAAACTGACCAGCATATAAAAGATGATTAAGACAGTTTAATCCCAATACATTCAATAAAACTGACAGCATATAAAAAATGATTAAGACGTTTTAATCCAATACATTTCATAAAACTGACCAGAATATAAAATGATTAAGACAGTTTAATCCCAATACATTTCAATAAAACTGACCAGCATATAAAATGATTAAGACAGTTTAATCCCAATACATTTCAATAACACTGACCAGCATATAAAATTAATTAAAACAGTTTAATCCCAATACATTTCAATAAAACAGACCAGCATATTCACACTTTTCTGGATCATAAGGAAGACCACAAAAACAATCGAGACGACTGAGCCCCAACACCTTATAGTCCCTCGAAATCACACAGAACAAACACCAGCGACGACACTCCTGCTACGCCTCAAGATTTCCCAGTCGGGAGACCAAAAAACAAAAACCGAAAAACGACTAAAGGGAGAATCCAGGAAATAGGAAAACCATAAAAAGAGGACAGAAGAGACTGTACTTATCTAAAAAGAAAAAGAAAGGAAGTCTTATAAGTGTGGAAAAATATATATATATAGGACCGTGGCGACTTTTTCTTTTCTTCTTCTTCTTCTTCTTCTTCTTCTTCTTCTTCGGTGCCTCGTCAGCCTCAAATGGACGGGACACACAAGATCGGTAGCAATCGTCCCAATCCTCTTTGGCGCAATCCAGTCCCGCACGCCCACGCCCACACCCCCCCCCCACACACACACACACACACACACACACACACACACTCAGACACACGCACCCGCACACTCTCTCTCACAAACCCAAAAGACAAAAAGAGGATCTGGGAAAAGAAAGAAAGAATAAAAAAAGATCTGCTTGGACTCGCAGGGCGACAGAGGTCCTGGTACTCTCCCCAACAATCCTCCCCCTTCCATAACCCTTGACCCACACACCCACCCACCCACCCACCCACCCTAGGACACTGCACATCCCACCCCCAACACACCCCCTCCACCACATCCTAAGACTTGACGTCTTTTCCTCCTCTTTTGTACCGCTTCGTTTTCTCTTCCTCGGTGACGCTAAACGTAATAATTGCGTAAAGAATGTTATAAAAGACAGCAATAAAATATTTATATGATGGAAGGTACGATAAAAAAAAATAGATATTTGAAAAGTAAGATATTAAACTGCAAACACACACTCAGCGCTACAAAAACCACTCGCATCATTATGAAAGTTTTAAGACTGTCGAGCGCTAAGAAATAAAAAATAAAATAAAGAAAAAAAAACAATAATGACAAAAGATTTTGGCTCGAATCTTTTCTTGACATCGCTGCTGCATGAAGTCCAGTACAAGAGTTCAGTTTTTAAATACTTTCTCCGCTAACGTCCGGTGTTTTACCAACTCCCAGCGCAAACATTTATTCTCATACACATATACATACGTACAAACACACACACACACACACACACACACTATATATATATATATATATATATATATATATATAGATATATATATCAACATACATACATACACGTTCAGTGCAAACATTCACTTTTGATATATACTTCTACAGCTAACATTTACTTCTCTATATATATATATCATATTATATATATATATATATATATATATATATATATATATATATAAATATATATATATATATATATATATATATATATATATATATATATATCTATATATATATATCTATATATATATAGATATATATATAATATATATATATATCTATATATATATATATATGTATACAAGTTTAGTGCAAACATTTACCTCGATATCGTTCAGTACATAAGCTCCATTTTATAAACATTCCTGCAATCGTTCACTTTCATTTATGCCCACTTTTCAATGTCATCATCAGTCAAAATTCATTCCTAGGTACTTTTCGAAGTCTGTATAGCAGTTGCCTTATGGAATAAAATGCCTACATACATAAACGTTCAATTCTAAGCATTCGCTAACGAGTATAATATATTCGTTTCTTTTATAAACGTTCATATTTGCAATAACGTTCGTATCCTAGTAAAAATTTAATCTGAATTAAATGGTCGTGATGCATATAAACAATCACTTCATGCAAAATGTTCGCTCCTTTTTGTTTTGCATCTTAATGTGATGAGAAATCCTGCCCTCCCTTCAGTAGCTAGTCAAAAAAGAGATGAATGAAAAATTTAATGAAATTATTTACAGGCTACTTGCCTGATCCTTTGGAGACAATTGACTAAGATTCTTTATGGGGCAATGGAGGAGGAGGAGGAGGAGGGAGGAGGAGGAGGAGGAGGAGGAGGAGGAGAGGAGGAGGAGGAAGAGGAGAGAGGAGGAGGAGGAGGAGGAGGAGGAGGAGGAGGAGGAGGAGGAGGAGGAAGGTAATCCCCTTTCCAAAAGGGATTACCTGCCATGCTCTTTTTTTTCTTTTCTTTTTTTTTTTTTTTTTTTTTTTTTGATACAGCAGAATTTACAAAGATAAGCATGGTAGGTTTAATGTATAAAATATGAATATTTGTTTATTTTATTCTATTTTTCGCCATCTGAGGTGGCGGCTCCGAAAGGTGTCAAAGAGATAATCCAAAACACAAATGAACTTCACATTACAACGTAAGCATTGCTATTAAAGCGATCTCACAATCTGGAAACTTAAACATTCTTTTACAAGATCAAATGTCTGAGAAACATACAATATGAGATCAAATATCAAAAGTGTTCTTATTCTCGCGTCTTCTTCAGAAAAGCTGATTAGAAAGCAGTTAACTTGTAGGATATAGAAAGTTTTCAAGTGAATAAGAAAGAAAATGAAAAAAGGTTCTATACTTCAAGAACAAGTTCGGACGAACGTTTCTTTCAGCTGCAAACGTTACCAGTGGAGATGACCGAAAATGTACAATGATTTCCAAGAAGTCGCTTCGTTAACATCCAGTTTAAGTTTCCCTTCGAACAGCAGAGACCAGCAATGAGAAACTTGCTCGCGCAACCAGCGGAATGGAATATAAAACTTAGGTCAAAGGTCAAGAGCTGGAATCTAAGAGGTCATTCAGCGTTGAAAGGGAAGTTGAGAGTGAAAAGGTTTTAAAGGTGTAACAGGAGAAAAACTTCGCACTTGCAGTAAGAAACAAGTTTTAGGAGAGGGTGGAAAGTAAAATAGAAGAAAGGGAATATGAACGGAGGTACAATAAAAAAAAAAACAATGGAAGGGCTGCAGCTTGGAGCCGAAGGGGTGCTGAAGAGAACCTTAAGCATTGCCCACAGTGCACCGCTTGAGGTAAACTGAACGGTGAACTACGGTCGTGCGGGGTGTACAAGCAAGGGCATACGGGCTTCCAGCTTTGTGTATAAAGAAGGATCCAGTTATTATCAGAAATAAGCTGTTCCGCGTTTTGTTATTTATTCATTTTTTGTTTAACTGCTTCCTCTTATACAAACACTTCCAACTTATTCATGGCCGTTAAAGCGCCAGCATCTGTTTCAATCAAGCAGAGTCGGCAATCAGCCGAAGGAGCGAGAAAAAACTGAGGGAGGGGGTGGGGATGCGGAAAAATGGGGGTGGGGAAAGGAGGGAGGGGGGGTGGGGAAGCTAATGCAGGTAACATTAGGCTAAACTCGGTTTTTCGCGCCAAGGCCGTTTTTCCCGCCAAAAGTTGGCCGCCATCTTGCAGGGTCCGCTCGCCAGCTCCTGAAACTATACGCGGCCGTGTTTTGCTCTGAAGTTGCTGCTGCACCGATTGATCCGCTGTGTACTTCCGCACGGTCAAAATTCAAAGATTATATTCATGAGTTACGAGTAAACTCCCCCGAAAACTGTCACCAACACTTACACACTAAACACCGACACGAAGACCGCAGATAACGAGACATTTTTCCCGAAAGAATCCCAAAGCTAACTTTTTATCTTATTCTCATGAACTCCAAATGACAGTTAATAGTTACGTAATACAAAATGAATTTCCATTAGTGATACAAAGGACAAAACACCAAAAAATAAAATCAATCATGTTTTTCTACCTTCTCTGTTTGCATCTACAATGTGAACCTACGTTCTATGTGTGAGATCTGTGTGTGTGTGTGTGTGTGTGTGTGTGTGTGTGTGTGTGTGTGTGTGTGTGCTAAGTATTCTGTGTAGGTATAGGAAACTTTATGCGCACACAGTTTCCTATACGTACACAGAATTACTTGCCCTTTGTAAAAAAAAATGCAGTAATGAATTTTTTAATTTTTTTTTTTCTGTGCAATAACGATATTCTATCGCTAATTAACACCATATTTGAGCTTTCAGTCATTCAAACAAAGGTCCAGTTTTCCACCCTCTTCCGTGCGGTACGTGACGTCCCTACGGTTACAAGTGCTATCTTGATGCTCCCCTATAATTTAGGACGATACAGATACCTTAGTTTAGAATTTTTACCAAATGCCAAACGCTGCGACCTGTCAGATCATTCAGCACTGATAGGGATATTGTCAGTAAGAAAATTTGAAAAAATTGTTAGAGAGGGAAGGCAAGCCAAATCGAAGGCAGAGAATACGAACGGAGGTAGAGTAAAAGGAATGAAAGCGGTTCCAGCTAGGAGTCAGAGGGACGCTGCAAAGAACCTTTTTAGTGTTTACAGTGCACCGCGTGAGGGCGCTGCCGACACTAACCCCCAACGGGGAAGAGGATTTATTGCCCATGTATGAAGTGCATAGGGGTATAATTCGTATCAGGCTGCATTCCAGTTTGCGCAAGTTAATGCATTCATAAAATCAGTGAACACACTTTCACTGACATCTATTTATGAAATTCAAAAGAAGGAACTTACAAACAACAATACGAACACGACTTATATTTACAAAATGATTGAGTAAGACTGAAAAGAAAATAGTTGATGGTCACAAACAAAATCGTTAACTTCGGTCAATTTCCAGAAAACTATAGTAAATTTTAGAGTCACTCTAATCCTCATATTTACTTCAGGAGAGGGACATATTTCAAACATTATTACTAATTTCCATTGAAAAAAAAATACCCGACAGTATTTGTTGCAAATCATTGGTAGTAGTCATCGGTAACCGACCCGTATTACTATTATTATATTAGTCATCGGCAACCAACCTGTATTATTATTATTATTATTATTATTATTATTATTATTATTATTTCGATTCTGATGCTCATAAAGATTTTAAAGAGTTCTTTTTGAATAGGGACTACAATGGAACAATGATATACCTTCCATTTCTATAAGACAGTTACAAACTGGAATCGATATCTTGACACTCGATCAAAACCCAAGTTGGCAATTCCCCACTTAAATGGGGAAACTCTCATTAACCCCCATACATATGCAATGTCGCTCTCTTTCTCTTTCATTCGATATCAACCATGCCTTCCCTCTCTCTCTCTCTCTCTCTCTCTCTCTCTCTCTCTCTCTCTCTCTCTCTCTTATACTTATACTTTCTCACATTCTTTCCCTTATTTTCTTCTGATCTCCAGATTTTACTCTCCCTCATTCTAATTTTCTCCCCGAGCCCTCTCTCTCTCTCTCTCTCTCTCTCTCTCTCTTATTTCTCCCATGCTCTCCTTTGGTCCCTTCATCTGACTTTCTGATTTTTTTTCTCTCTTTCGTTCTAATTACACATCCACGCCAGCCTCCTTTCTCTCTCTCTCTCTCCCTCTCTCTCTCTCTCGTAACTGTGATTTACTTCCCCACCACCCTTCCCGACTCCCCCCTCACCCCGCGTTCCCAGCTCCACCCCCCAACCCCACACCCCACTCCCGGGACGTTCGTTCTTCTGGGGCGGCGTCCTTCGTCATTGTCTCAACTCGGCCCCCGACATAAATTTCGGGAGTCCAATTTCACTTTTAATTATTCTAATTAATGGCGACGCATTGAATGACCTAAAAAAATCAAAATGACGTCAGGAGAGATGCAATTGTGGCGCTGAGCTGCTGCTGGCTGGCGACCGACGACTCTTCTCCCATTCCGGCGAGTCCCGGCGCGGGAGGAGAGAGAAAAAGCGGGGAGGGAAAAACTGATTGAGAGAGAGAGAGAGAGAGAGAGAGAGAGAGAGAGGGGGGGGTGCAACCGTAATTGATTGAAACTTGGAGGGGGTTTTGGGATAGAGAGAGAGAGAGAGCGAAAAATGAAGGATATAGAAAGGAAATGCAACGAGGATTAAAATAAGAAATAAAAGAGAGAGAGAGAGAGAGAGAGAGAGAGAGAGAGAGAGAGAGAGAGAGAGAGAGAGAGATAAGGAATAACAGTAAGACTGGAAAATGGGGACGGGTAGGGTGGATAGAGAGAAAAAAATAAAGGATATAGAAAGGAAATGCAAGAGTGAGGATTAAAATAAGAAATAAGAGAGATTTATGTATATATATATATAGGATAACGCGTGTAAATATAAATGTATATGCATATATACACATATATAAGTGTAAACATAAATAACGATAATGATGATGATTACGAAGGAAGAGAGAGAGAGAGAGAGAGAGAGAGAGAGAGAGAGAGAGAGAGAGAGAGAGAGAGAGGGGGGGGGGACCCTGCGAGACGACTCAGAAATGATGCGAAATAATTAAGTCGTTATGAAAAAGGGGTGGTAAAGTTTTTTTTAAAATATTGCCAAAACGAAAATAAAAGGTCGGTATGCCACAGAGGGTAAGGTACGGAGGGAGAGAGAGAGAGAGAGAGAGAGAGAGAGAGAGAGAGAGAGAGAGAGAAATTATATGAGGAGAGGGAACGCGTTGGACGTATGACAATGAGGGACATATGTAATAAATATTTCCGAGCGACGAGTTAAAATCCGGGGACGAATTGAAACATCGTTTCTCTCGTTTTTCGATCGAGAGAAAGATTTTGAATTGTCTTATATATGAGAAACTAGTACAAATCCTCCTTATAATAAATTTTCTTCTCAATACTGCAATATTTCCTATCAATAGTAGATGCCATTTTTCATTCATTTTACGCTTCTCTCAAAACAGACGAGTGTGCGTATATATATATGAGTGTGTGTGTGCACGCGCGCATGTGTGCGATATATATATATATATATATATATATATATATATATATATATATATATATATATATATATATATATATATATATATGTGTGTATGAGAGAGAGAGAGAGAGAGAGAGAGAGAGAGAGAGAGAGATCTTTGCATAACCACAAGCTTATATGATTTCCTTCAGCAGGAAATGTGAAACCTTCTACCTTCCCGACGTTCAAAATTGACCATACTTTTGTAGACATTCATACCACTTCACTACATATACTCACTTAATACACACATATACAATTATATATATATATATATATATATATATATATATATATATATATATATGTGTGTGTGTGTGTGTGTGTGTGTGTGTGTGTGTGTGTGTGTGTGTGTGTATACATTCACATTACGCATTCATCGTATTTCCACCAGTATTATAGTTGCTTAGTTTTATCGAATAATTTTGCAGTCTTGCCTGGTAAGGCAACTGGAATTTTGTAATAATACAAAATAATTATGGTAACAATGCTTTAGTCTACAGAATGTTCACCCGTCACCAAGCTTGCAATAAAGTCAGGGATTATCACGATATCGTTAAAGATTCCACTGCTATATGATCAAGCACAGGAATTAAGAGTTGATGGCTACCCACATCATTAAAACCGGCTGTGATCCAAGAATGAAAAAGGTTAACTCTCTCTCTCTCTCTCTCTCTCTCTCTCTCTCTCTCTCTCTCTCTCTCTCTCTCTCTCTCTCTCCTTCTAGGAGTCGCTCTCACAAAAGTGGCAACAACTGAGGAAGCAACAGTGTTGCCTGCAACTGCAGAGGGATCCTTTTTTTAAGCCATCATGAGAGGATCTCTCTCTCTCTCTCTCCTCTCTCTCTCTCTCTCTCTCTCTCTCTCTCTGGCCCCCTTTCTCTTCCTCTGTGTATAAGCGCTTTATTACACCATGGGCCATTACTCCCCAGACCAACACGATCAAACATTGTATAGTTGCACTTCCTCCTCTCTCTCTCTCTCTCTCTCTCTCTCTCTCTATCCCCAAACAGCCATCCCCTGCCCCCAACATTCCCTACGTTCCCCAAACCCTCCCCCCACCCACATGCACACATCAGTGTCATCAGTAAACCACCATCGTCCACAGCGAGCGCATTCTCTCTCGGCTCTACATAACACGCGTCGCCGTTTTTTTCAGCGTTATGGCCAAACTAACGTCACTCGGTCACGCGTAACGCCGAAAATCTCTCGCGGAATTCACGTGCTTCGGTTTTTTTTTTTTTTTTTTTTTTTTAAGGTCATTACTCGTTCTCGTTTCCCGCCACTCTGCCGCCTGAATGAATTCGGGCGATGGTTATGCCGAGCCTATAGCCGTCTTCGATCAGCGGTAAAATTTCGTTACGTAACACTGGACCGTAAAGGTTATGCTCATTGAAATCGCCGTAACGTCTGGTGACTTGAAACTGAGATTTTAGCCCTTCGTTATGCAAAAACTATTGGCAAATATCCATTATTCATAACCTGCCATTATCAAATAACTAAATTTGCGTTAACACCACGATATTCATAACAATTCAGAGGAAGCTCTTATAAGACCCAGGGATTCAATACCTGTTTAAAGACATCATTTAAAACATTTAGTATGATGTTTTGAATTATATAACCACTTAATATCTGTTATTTTCAAATCCCAGAAACATCGAATAACTACTTTTCATAAAACGTCAGTATTTAATGCACAATATTTCCCATTCCTAAAATGTCAAATAGGTAAGATTTTTGTACACTTAAAAAAAGGATCATTCATCATCATCCTGTCCACATTTAATAACTAAAATCTCATAACCCAAAATATTAGCTAACTATAACTTTTCATTCCTAACTTTAAATTTTAACAACAACTTTTTATAACCATCAACATATTTTGTGATAGTTCAAGTGCATAATCAGACAAAATTTAATGCCTAACGTTTCATAAAGTAACAACATTTAGTATACTATTATTTCAAAACATTTAGTATACTATTATTTCAAGAACCCTCAACATTTGAACTAATATTTAACAAAGGGCTACGGCTAACATATTACAAATGTTAGCACGTGATAGCGTAAATTTGTCTCCACACCAAAATGGATTCATCTGTAATGAAATATTATAAATAGCCAAGAATACCAGTATTCATATCAATATCAAACAAGTTTCTTCGGCGCAATCCAGTTTTCTGTACAACATATAATGCTGTATGAGCCGCGGCCCATGAAACTTTCAGCCACGGCCCGATGGTGGCCTGTCCTACAACGCTGTCAGACGCACAATCATGGCTGACTTAAAACTTTTATAAAATGAAAACTTCTAAGGCTGGAGGGCAGCACTTTTCTATGTCTGATGATTGGGGGGAAGGATGATCAACATACCAATTTGCAGCCCTCTAGCCTCAGTGGCTTTTGAGATCTGAGGGCGGACAGAAAATCTGAGGATAGATAAACAGACAAAGCCATCTCAAAAGTTTTCTTTTGCAGAAAACTAAAAAAATCTACCCTTGAAGTTTCTTGATGCAACACCAAATCAACAGAACCCAGTCAATCAATTTCCTTAATACTATCATTCCTTTCAATTAATCTCATCAATTGCTAGAAAATCAATAGGATTTATTCATAAATGCTTACGACTACAAACCTTAGAAAAATGAATGAATTCCTATTAAGAACCAAAGTTCATTAAATAACTCTAATCACAATGAACGACAGTCTCCCTGAGGATGTTGCAGTACAAATGAACTTCTACTTATAGTTTAACACTTTACTTACAGTTTTATCTAATCATTTATTCAATCATTTTATTTTTTTACCCTTCTAATAAACGGTCTGTTCTTTCTGTATTTTCTATTAATTTCTGTTCCTTCTTTCAAATAACACCATAATAATAATAATAATAATAATGTTTAAAAATATCCACAATAATATATGAAAATATATTTCTATGTAAAAATATAAAACAAAGACTTTCGAACACCTGAACGGTGTTCCTCACTGATGAGGTCGAAAGTCTTTGTTTTATATGTTTCCATAGAAATATATTTTATATATAATTTGTGGATATTTTTAAACAATTTGTTTTCACGAAACTGTGAATTTCTTAACAATAACAACAACATCAATAATAATAATAATAATAATAATAATAATAATAATAATAATAATAATAATAATAATAATATAGCATGTGGTCATTCGCCTCTTACTTCCCCTTCTGCTCAAACATACGACCTGCAAAAGGCAGATATCTGTTCATTTCTCCGTGTTTTATTTTTCCTCCTACAACAGCAAGCACAGCGGTTTGACAAAACAGCAGAAATAAACCTCACGCAATGGACGTCCGGCGGCACATGATAAATTTCGCCCTGTCAACGTAACTGTCAAAAACTTCATCCACTCATCAAGAATCCTGTCACAAGATAACTGTTGGCACCGAGATTTGCGTGGTCAATGAAAGGCACCTTTAAGGTAACTTTGATTGCATGTGCCATATTTACCACTTCCTGCTCTACCAGTGTCCCTCCCACTGAAACATACAGAGAGAACAAGGACCCAAACACACATACATCCTATTAAAGTCAAAATACTGGTGGACATTAACTGTTCATGTTGGAATGGGACTCGGGACTGGTAAGGGGAGGACTTATAACATATTCCCATCCAGTTCCCCCCTCCCCGTACACACACACACACACCACATACATATTCATGTTATTAAAGGAAAAATTAAACTGGGTATTTTGGAATGGTAAGGGGAGGACACGATATATTCCCATCCAGCCGCCACCTCCTACCCTTACACGCATATCCATGTTATTAAAGGAAAATACCAATGGACATTAACTATGCATGTTGGAATGTGAATCCGGACTAGTAAGGAAGGCCTTAAGACATAATGCCCATGCAGCTCCCTCCCCACTCCCTTAGCCCTGTCCTTCCATCCAGCACCTCCCCCTCCCCCTTTTCCCGTGGACCACTGTGGTTTGTTTTGAATACGATCATCATCATCATCACAGATGAGCTAAGAGCAACAGGAAACCCTAACAGTCAACACGTACATTTCACAGACCGTTTGGCTGTGGCGTCACAGGAACTCTGCCAAGTCTGTCATACCTGAAACAAAAGGAGAGAGAAAAAAAACTTTAGAATTATATTGAGAAATATGTTTCTTTTTTTATATACATTCATAAAACGATTGCAGTGAAATTCAGAATACTAGGATTCTGAGATAGAATATGCAAAACAACATTACACAAACAACAGCAATAGCAAAGAGCTAACTGGCTAAGAACAATAATAATCATTAGAAATATGAAATAACTGACAAAATACCTACAATAATAATAATAATTACAAAATACACATAAAATGAGTCTTAAATGGAGAAAAAAATCCAAACTTATGTAACTATACAAATACATTAAAAAATAAAGCTACACAGTTATATATTTCTAGTTAAATAACCGACTTTCTTTCTCCAACAACAACAACAACAACAATTATTATTATTATTATTATTATTATTATTATTATTATTATTATTATTATTATTATAACCGCTACTACCAAAGTGCTACAGCCTTATCATTTTAAGATATCTGAAACGATTTTTAGAAACGCCTACAAATCTAGAAAATTTGTTTTTACCTGAAATTCTGCGCATAAGAAATCTCCAATATCAATAATTATTTAAAACCAGGTATGTATTGTTTATCAATCTTCGTGTTTTCATCAAATCCATCAACTTCGTGTTGTTGCATACGATAATGACAAAGAAGTCAAAAGATGAAAAGAGGTAACTGGCGTAGCAAAAATGACCAGATCTACACATCTCGGAAATTTCTTTAAGTTTATGATTTTATTCTTTTCGGTCATGTAACTTCTTATAGTTCGGTTTCAAATCCCACAGAATTAATCTGAGTAGTCTTCCCTTACGGCTGGACACACAAACTTGAAGCCATAAAAGTCCGAGTAAGTGTTTGTTTCAAATTAGATTTAAGATAAATCTTATTAACTATCAAATTTGTGTTAACATAAATCTTGCTGACAATTTCCATAACTTTCTCCATGTCGGCACAACTTGGAAAACAAGAAAATTTTAAAATGAAAAATAAAAAGTTTTCAGTATCAAATGGAACATATACACTTATCAAGAATGATCAATTTAAGATCATTAACGGGTGTCACGACACGTACAGTCATCGAATCCACAAATGATCTGCTACAAACGATGGAAAGACAAGCCTCTACATGCCTATATAAATTAAAAGTAAACGGCAATAAATGAAGGAAAAAATACAACTGAACCTCAAGTAATGCATACAGTGCACCAGATGAAGTGCACTGACGGCGCTATCTCCCTACTGGGAAGACGGGATAAAGGGGATAAAAGATTAGAATTGTGATAGCACAATGCCGGCATCATCAACATAGCACAATGCTGAATAAATGAGTGGGATCTGTATCAGGCAGGTGTGACAAAAATGAGACCCAAAAAAGAAATGCGCTCCTTGCAAAAAAAAAAAAAAAAAAAATCGATTTCAAAGCAGTTCTTAAAAAAAAAGAGCTGAATAAAATCACCTGAGCTGAATTGAGATATTCGCTACCTAAAGCGTCTTCTTTTCAGGCAAGTAAAAACTTGGTGTAACTTTCGGTTTATATAAAACTGAATGAATGAAAGCATTAACTACCCACTTGAAGAAACAAATTTTGGTTTTATACGGAAGTCAGCACACACACACACACCCAATATATATACATAGGTATATATATATATATATATATATATATATATATATATATATATATATATATTTTAATCATTCTCATTCCAGATACAAAACTACACTAGCAATGTTTCTCATTAAAAAATTCCATTAATACATTTTGATAATGGATTCTCACTTTCACTTGAATCTATATAATATTATATATATATATATATTTATATTTTTATATTAATTACCATATATATATCATACACACACACACATATATATATATATATATATATATATTTATATATATATATATATATATATATATGAGAGAGAGAGAGAGAGAGAGAGAGAGAGAGAGAGGCAAAACGATTTGGTAGAATTCCTCGGTCATCATTTAAGAAAGGGCGGGGGCGGGGGAGGGGGTTCCAGAAACAGGTCCTGGACGGGTTGGGGGCTGGGTGGGGTGGGGGGGGGGGGGGGTGGGGGGGGGGGGGGGATACTGGACCTCCATATGCAGTCCCGAGTCCGGAACGAGAACCGCACACACACACTACGCACACACTCACACTCACACACTAACTCAAGCCGCTACGTCGCGGCGCTGTAAAATCTGTTAATATATGAGTCCTCTTAATTACCGCGCTCACATATTCGCCCACTTTATTAATCACTTGACTCTGGGCTGCAAACCGGGGCCGGGGGGGGGGGGGGGGGGGGGTGGGGGGACCGGAGAGAGAGAGAGAGAGAGAGAGCAGGATTTAATACAGCACCGGGAGACGGGAATATAATGGCAGGGCGACACACCTTGAGAAATGGTCCATAATGTTAGTGCTCCTGCTCCTGCTGCCGCTACGGCCTCTTCTTAATTATTGCCAACAATTGATTAATATCCCATAACAAAAGTTCTGGCTTAATGTCTCTCGCCGCTGAAATAAGGCCCCGTTTGTTCCTCAGGAGTGGAAGAAGCCTACGGGAAACGGCCCCAGTGCTTCTCCTCATCTTTCATTTGCTAGTCAGCGATGAATTATGAATAAGAGCCGCTTCGAATTGAAAGCCTTCCAAGTCTACCTTTATTTGAACGAAATATAAGCAACTGTACGAAATTAAGGATAACTTGTTTATATAAAAACACATACAACTGTACGAAATTTCAGGTTAACTTCATTTATACAAAACACATACAACTGTACGAAATTTAAGGTTTGCTTCATTTATACAAAGCACATACAACTGTATGAAATTTCAGGTTAACTTCATTTATACAAAAATCATACAACGATTGAATTTCGGTTAACTTCATTTATACAAAATATACAACTATATGAATTTAGGGTAACTTCATTTATACAAAATACATACAACTGCATGAAATTCAGGTTAATTCATATACAAAAAATACAAATATGAAATTTCAGGTTAACTATTTATACAAAAATGCAACTGTATGAAATTTCAGGTTAACTTCATTTATGCAAAGCGTATACAACTGAATGAAATTTCAGGTTATCTAAAATTGCAATTACGTTCAAAATGTATTTTCTTCCCTTTTTTTTCCTTCTAGTTAATTAGCCTGAAATTCATTCACTATTTCTCTTGATTCAGAACATCAGTGGGAATTTACGGAAACATTAAATCAATTAAAATCCATTAAAAACAATCTGAAATTCGTAAACATTTTATCAGGTACGAGATACCTAATACACATGAATATCTTAAAACTTGGAAAACAAACGATGTCTACGAGGCAACTTATAAAACGGATTTGACAAAAGCATCAAAAGACAGAAATCATCGAAGAAAAATAAAATAAAAAGTCCTTCACGAAGGAAATTTCGTACCGAAAGGAAAGTCATTAATTAGATTTATTATTCGACGAAGTTGACAAAACGCTCACGCGAAGAAGAAAATGTATAAAGCATACCGAAAGAATAATTATACTAGAAGAAAAATTACAAATTTAATCTGATGAGTGATTGAGCGCAGACAATGAAGAAAGATGTAATTGTATTCAAAGTATCGTAAAGTACCTTCTACAATGGTAACGCATTCATAAATAATAATAATAATAATAATAATAATAATAATAATAATAATAATAATAATAATAATAATAATAATAATAAAATAAAAGTGAAGAATTCCACAATAATGTCATAGTAAATATACTTTAAAAATTTATATTTACAATGACACCATTGAGAATTTCTTCATCCTATTGATGATTCATGCGATTATGAGATCTCAATGAATAATAATAATAATAATAATAATAATAATAATAATAATAATAATAATAATATCAGACGAGAGGAAAAAGGGCTAAATCACTTGTAAATGTAAATGCATTTTCTCGTGCGTCGAGACAAAGGGTGGTAGGCGTTAATTAGTTTCACATTTACAAGTTTTGAAGCAAAAATGTCGAAGATTATTAAAAATCGCATTTCCGGCAAAGCTGAGAGAATGACCTGTCAATCATCTATCACTACACTACGCTGTCTAACAGGAGCATAATAAATAATATAATGGTTACGCTCACTCGCACACGCAACTAAAATATAATGTTTTCTTTTCTATATGCATTCATCGCTTTAAGATTATTTGACAGACATTGATAAAGTAACAGCTGAATAATAATAATAATAATAATAATAATAATAATAATAATAATAATCAATAATAATAATAATAATAATAATAATAATAATAATAATAATAATAACATGGCTGCATTATGCGAATAGATTTTATACTGAGTATTCTTAATTTTTCTTATGATTCGCTTTTCCTGCACAACAATATTGGTGAATATTTTTTGCGGATACAGCGTATTTTGTACAGCAGAAATGCTTTATTTTCTATCACGGTATGAACATTAGCAACTATTGACCGATATTGATGTCCAGGAAAAGCGATTTACAAGAAAAATTGAGAAAAGTCAATTTGCATTATGCAGCCATATTATTAAAATAAACTTACATCAGAGGGTCTTCTTCCTCCATCATCATAACAATAATAATAATAATAATAATAATAATAATAATAATAATAATAATAATAAGATACCACACGCATATATTTATTTTTATATAAATACATATATTTGCATGCGGTGTGTATGTATATGGATATGTATACCACTTTCATGCATTCACACGCCTTGTAATTTCGAGGTGCAATCCTAAGTATAGTTACGTCAACCGATCCGACGAGAGTAAAAAAAAAAAAAAAAAAAACAAAAAAAAAAAAAAAAAAAGAAGAAGAAGAAGAAGAAAGAAAAAAAGCAGCTTCTGCAAAAGGCAGGAGGAATGAACTGAGCAAATATCTTGGAGGGGGAATAAAGAACTCTTATGTATCTAAAGCTAAGAAACAAAAGAATGCACCAGCCTCATAACCCCCACAGGACTTCGCCAAGAGCTAATCAAGAGCGGCTCACACAAGTTTTTAGGCATAATAATACCCCCCCCCCCCTTCCCCCGACTTTTCCCCACCACTACCACACCGACCCCTTTTCTCTGCACATACGCCAAATGAACAAAACTCGTCCATACCCTACCCCTTACCTCTCTCTCTCTCTCTCTCTCTCTCTCTCTCTCTCTCTCTCTCTCTCTCTCTCCGCAATACTGATGCGATCCCATCCACACCTGACTAATATAACCATATCTACCAGTTCCCTTCTCCTTCGCCCGATATCTATTCCTTTCAGTCACAAGTCCTATGCCTGTCTTCCCTTCCCTTAGGACCCTCCCCTCCTCTTCCCCCAATTCCATAACAGGCCCTACCATCAACCGTCCCCTTCACCCCCTTACGTTGTACGTCCTATCTGAAATCCGCATCTCCTCCTTCCCCCCCTCCCTCCTCCCTCACCGTCTCTCCCACCCTCACATCCCTCCTTCTCCGTCTTCTTCACAATCGACTCAATGATTGGGAGATTGGAAAACGGCAAAATCATCTCGGGAGTTAAAGGCAATCTGAGAGATTTTTTTTCACGTAGGATTCCCCGGGGACTGCGCCAAAAAAAGAAAAAAAAACGATGGGTGGGAAATAGAGGAGAGGTGGAGGGGGAGAGAGAGAGGTGATTAGGGGTAGGTGGGATCCGTGGGAGAAAAGGATGGAACTGGTAGAAGAAGGCAATGCTGCTGCCTAATTTCGAAGCTTTTAAGCCTTTAGGGAAAAGGAGGAGGAGGAGGAGGAGGAGGAGGAGGAGGAGGAGGAAGTGCATTGCGTCTCGTGGCGGCAGCGATGATGGGACGCGTCGATCCGTGACGAAAAAGGTGTCGATCGACGGGGGTGAGCACAAAGAGACAAAATATTGGGAATCGAAAGGCAAACTACAAGACGTTGGTGCCCGCGTGAGCGTATGCTTGCGATACATACGAGCACACAAACAACAAACAAAGGTCTGGACGCAACTAGTAATAGATCATGCACATACACTTAGAGACACACAAATGCACGGCACCAAACTAGAAAGCATTGAGCTGTATCGAAACTAGTTATGGATAAATAAAATCATCATATGTCAAATTGATTTGCATCATAACAAAGAATATACGTAGTACTCAAAGTAAAAACGAGGTCTAGCAAAAGCCTGAGTCAAAATTGACTTCTTATGCGGGAGTAAAAAATTCTGTATTTCTATAATAATATTCTAAATGAAAAATTCGACAAATATATCCCTTTTTTTTTTTTCTTCCGCCAAGTCCAATGTTTTAATCTAGGACAAATTAATGTACGGACATACAGACGGTGGGAAACCGAATATTCTCATCTGATATGTGTCCTGAGGGTTAAGAAAATGGCTTAGCAATAAAGCCGAAACCGGTCTGGATTTGCATACGTTTTTCAATTGTCCCTGTGGATGTTAAATATATAAATCCCGCGTCAAAATTATTATAATCATATATGTGCGTGATTGCATTTAAATCAAATAGATGATTTTTGAACAGGTACAGGTACGTGGTAGAAACAGTTCTGGCCAATTTCATGTCTATGCTTCAAAAGGACAATTACCTGAAGAGAGAGAGAGAGAGAGAGAGAGAGAGAGAGAGAGAGAGAGAGACGGTTACCAGCATAGATTAATCCCAGCTACAAGGAACCTCAAATCTGGGAAAAGGAAACATGAAACTCAGACAATCTCAATTCTAGCTTAGCCTTTTGTTGGAAGTCACTGTACCTTCTGATTGATGCATATCCTTCCATATAACTACACTTACCCAGAATGCAATGACGGAAGATTTTTTTTTTACTAATCGTAATTTTAATATAATTTTCGAAAGGGAAGAATTTTCGAGGGCGTTAAAAAATTGCCTAGATAAAAGTTTTCGCCACTGAAGAAAATTATCAGGATTAGAATTTTTTTAAAGAATATTCAGAAAATAATCACTCGGATGAGACGAAAATTTTTGGACGCCTGGCAACTTTGTAGGAATAGTAGAAATTGACAGCCTTTAACGACAACTACATAAGAAAATTTTCAGCAAGGCTAAATTTTCGACTGTCGGGACAGATTTTCTACAAATGAAAAACTCTCTCAAATTCCGAAGTCGCTTGTGGGTGCGGCTAATCTTCGGCCGTACCACAAATCTCACCTATAAGAATCATTTTCGCTTGTGATGCAAATAATCAAGTCAGGCATAGAGCATCAACAAACTCTTGTGTGGGCAAAATTGTAGGGTATGGCAACTGCCCAACTATTAAAGAAATTCTCGAGTGATGGAGAAGTCTATAGGTGTGGGGTAATGTGAGGCAAATCTTCGAGTGCGACAACTTTTTGACAGATAGACTGATTCACGTATGTGAGACGAAAACAATAAGTTGATGTAGACTAAGTTCGTATATCCTTGTTTTACCAAACCACTGAGCTGGTTAACAGCTCTCCTAGGGCTGGCCCGAAGGATTAGATATTTTGACGTGGCTAGGAACCAATTGGTTACTTAGCAACGGGACCTACAGCTTATTGTGGGATCCAAACCACATCGAGAAATGCATTTCTATCACCAGAAATAAATCTCTCTGATTTCGCGTTGGCAGAGCGGGGAATCGAACCCTGACCCTGAGATCGGTAGTCGAGCACGTAACCGATTCGTCCAATGAGGAACTGGCTGACGCAGAACAAAGCTAATTTGCGGGGCAAGCTCTACATGCGAATTTTAGGGGCAGAAACAATCTTTCGGAGGTGGGATAAACTTAACTGCCGGATTGATGGAGACCATAGTTTTCGAATGAAGACACAAAGCTGTTCATTTGCGAAATATATTAATGGCTGAGAATGGCCATATCTTGGAGGAAATGATGGAGGACGCCTACAGAACAAAATACGAAACTAAGAGCTTCTGACTATGCGAAAGGTTATTATTATTATTAGAAACTAACAATTTCTAACAATATAAAAATATTATTATTATTATTACTAAAACCTTGAACCCTTCTCATACGGAACAAGCCCACAGGGTCTGCTGGCTTGAAATTCAAGCCTCCAAAGAATAATATGGCCTCATTTGAAAGAAGTAACAGCAGGTAATGGGAAATGCAGAAAGATCGGTCATAAGAAAAGAAAAAATTAATGAACAAGAGAATATAAATCACGCAGGATACCTTTCACTATTATAATCACATTTCGTTACAAGCAGGGTAAGCTCACCCATACTCTCCATCTTCATAAGGAAATCCATTAAAGGAAAAACCATAAATATGATTAAAAATATCAAGACATACATTACACTTTATCTCTTCGCCAGCCTACGCCTCCCCTCCCCTTCGCGCTTTCTACCCATCTTTCCCACGTAGCCAATCCCCGTTCCTTCAAAGGAGGAGGAGGAGGAGGAGGAGGAGGAGGAGGAGGGGACAGAGTGAGACCCAGGGGAAGGGGTAGCGGAGAGAGGGTAGGGGACAATATTTTCATTAGGCCATGGCATCCTAACTGAGGATTTATTACCGCCTCCATCCCTCATCCACCTCGAACAAGAGTAATGAAGGAAACAATAAAACGCTGCCGATAAACCACCACAGCGACCCGATAAACCCGATAAACCCGATTAAGACTCGCTGGCGAGCTGCAAGGCGGGGTAAGGCAACTTCCTTTTTCCTCTTTCTCTCTCTCTTTCTCTTCTCCTCCCCCCTCCCCTCCCTTCATCGTGTCTTCCTCTTCTTCTAAGCCGAGTAACGGATGGGAGTTGGGGAAGGGAAGGGATGGGAAGGTTGGGGAAGGGCTTAGCATACAGAGGGGGAAGGGGGAGGGGAGGAGGAGGAGGAGGGTAATGACACCTATCACCTGGAGCCGATAAGAAACTAATATGGTTTATGTGTGGACTTAGGAGTCCCGAGACGGAAGCGCCGGTCTGATAACTATGATGAAGGACCTCGGGGATGTCTTTATGATATAAGAAAAAACAGAAGAAGTGCGAAAAGGAAGATGAACAGGATCTCAGTCCACCGAACAACAATCTTCTCATACTGGACGAAATTTGGAAAAACAACCTGGTCGTCTTGTCCTAGTAAGCTGAATCGTTCATCGCAATATCGCAAAAGCGAAAGCTGATTTTCTATCATACAGTCAAATATGACACTTCCGTCAAGACCTCATTGGTAATAACCGTCATAAGAGCTGTCCCGGAGTGGAAGACGGTCATTCTAGACGTGGTTTGTACAATCAGTACACTAATCGTTGTTTCACACACACACACAGGAAATAATCATAGATACAAATTACATTTTATAAAATACAGATATTATTTCAAGCAGTTCCCGAAGAAGTGACAAGGAATTCTTATCTGCAAATATCCGAGAATCAAGAACCACGATTAAAATTATGACATTTTTTTTACTTCAAAGACTCAAGGAAAAGCTGTTCTGCCTAATAAAAGCATTTACTGAGCGTTGATTTCAATCCTAACTACTTCATAAAAATCACTCAGCTATTCGAGTAACAGGTTATGGGAATCTAGAACATTTATTTCAGTTATTTATTTATATATTTATTTATTTATTATAACAGTCATTCATTTATTTATTTATTTATTTAAGTAAATATATGTAAAGGATATTAATATTCACCATCGATTCATTTGGAATCACGCTCTGTTTTATTGGCATCTTAAAAGCCCATTTCATCTAGGTCATCTTTTCAAGCACATTTCTTTCCAGCTGTCATTATTCCCTGGAATTCTCTTCACGCTTCCGTTTTTCCCCGAATTATCGTGCCTTTTTATGAGAGGCTACCACATGTTTCGTTTCCAGTCAATCACCCGACATCCCATATTTTTATCTTTTTTCATTTGGTGTCAAGTTCCGACGGCGGTAGAGAGAGAGAGAGAGAGAGAGAGAGAGAGAGAGAGAGAGAGAGAGAGAGATAAGGGGGGATGGGGGGGGGGGGGGGCGGTCTTCTGTCATTCATTCCTCCGGTATCCAAACGACACTATTACACACACAAAAAAGCTAAAGAATAATAAAAAGAGAAGATGAAACTTGCATCAGTCCTTAGGAGTCTGCTTCAGAAGACGGCGGAGAGTGATAAAATTATTAGAGAGAGAGAGAGAGAGAGAGAGAGAGAGAGAGAGAGAGAGAACTTTGTTGAATATGCAAAAGACAACAGAATTTCAGTACAACTGATAACTTCATAGGAGGAGGAAATTTTTACATTGATGAAATAAAACAAAACAAAAATGCAAAAGAGAGAGAGAGAGAGAGAGAGAGAGAGAGAGAGAGAGAGAGAGAGAGAGTCCACCACCTGAACACATCACTCGCACATGGGTATCGTGACCGGAAGTCAAGCATTTTTATCGTGACCGTAAGTGAAACACTTAGGTACGAATTCTCTTTACCCGAGGACTGGCTCTCTAAACTAAACATTCTAACTGTAAAACTGAGTATTCTTATAATAAACTTAGTATTCTTACTATAAACAGAGTATTCTTATCATAAATAAACTGAGTATCTTATTTCCAGAAACAACTAGTTCATTATTACCAACACAACAGTTCCTTTCTACACAACAAAGAATTCATAATCAATAAAAAAAATTTCATATTCAACATAAGTAAGAGCTCCTTGCCAACGTAACAAAATGGTTCCTAATCAACATGATTAAACGGTTCCTATTCAACATAGATGAGGTTCCTAATTAACAAATCAATAAATGGAAAAGGGTTCTTAGTTCGCAAAAGAAATGGCTTGTAAGGGAACTAAATAAAATGGTTCTTAGAACATTAAAATACCTAATTAACAAAAGGGTTCTAACATGACATGAGAGAGAGGCAACTAATTAATGGAGTGAGGGTTCATATTTAACAGAAAGGACGGGCAGGGGTTTCATGCTAAAACAGATTTTACCTTAAATGTCGAAGAATATGGAACATTAATGTTCACCAGTTTTTACAGTTGCAATACAATCAATCAATCTCTCTCTCTCTCTCTCTCTCTGTATGTATATATGTGTGTGTATAATATATATATATATATATATATATATATATATATATATATATATATATATATATATTCTCTCTCTCTCTCTCTCTCTCTCTCTCTCTCTCTCTCTCTCTCTCTATATATATATATATATATATATATATTATATATATATATATATACATATATATATCATACATACATACATACATACATACATACAT
>NC_087213.1:8202388-8214888 GCF_015104395.2 Macrobrachium nipponense | reverse complement strand
TAAAGCTACCAGATGGGAGCAACATCAAACACATAGATGAGACAGGATACAAATAATGGAAGGAGGGGATATATAACACCAAGAGATGAAGGACACGATCAGGAAAGAATATATGCAGAGACTCAAGGCGATACTCAAGTCAAAACTCAACGCCGGAAATATGATTAAAAAGCCATAAACACTTGGGCAGTGCCAGTAATCAGATACAGCGCAGAATAGTGGAGATGGACGGAGCGAACTCCGCAGCATAGATCAGAAAACCAGGAAACATATGACGATACACAAAGCACTACACCCAAGAGCAAATACGGACAGACTATACATAACACGAAAGGAAGGGGGGAGAGGACTACTAAGTATAGAGGACTGCGTCAACATCGAGAACCGACCACTGGGGCAATATCTGAAAACCAGTGAAGACGAGTGGCTAAAGAGTGCATGGGAAGAAGGACTAATAAAAGTAGACGAAGACCCACAAATATATTGAGACAGGAGAATGACAAACAGAACAGAGGACTGGCACAACAAACCAATACACGGACAATACATGAGACAGACTAAAGAACTAGCCAGCGATGACACATGGCAATGGCTACAGAGGGGAGAGCTAAAGAAGGAAACTGAAGGATTGATAACAGCGGCACAAGATCAGGCCCTAAGAACCAGATATGTTCAAAGAACGATAGACAGAAATAACATCTCTCCCATATGTAGGAAGTGCAATACGGAAAATGAAACCATAAACCACATAGCAAGCGAATGCCCGGCACTTGCACAGAACCAGTACAAAAAGAGGCATGATTCAGTGGCAAAAGCCCTCCACTGGAGCCTGTGCAAGAAACATCAGCTACCTTGCAGTAATAAGTGGTACGAGCACCAACCTGAGGGAGTGATAGAAAACGATAACGCAAAGATTCTCTGGGACTATGGTATCAGAACAGATAGGGTGATACATGCAAATAGACCAGACGTGACGTTGATTGACAAAGTCAAGAAGAAAGTATCACTCATTGATGTCGCAATATCATGGGACACCAGAGTTGAAGAGAAAGAGAGGGAAAAAATGGATAAGTATCACGATCGGAAAATAGAAATAAGAAGGATATGGGATATGCCAGTGGAAATTGTACCCATAATCATAGGAGCACTAGGCACGATCCCAAGATCCCTGAAAAGGAATCTAGAAAAACTAGAGGTTGAAGTAGCTCCAGGACTCATGCAGAAGAGTGTGATCCTAGAAACGGCACACATAGTAAGAAAAGTGATGGACTCCTATGCAGGCAGGATGCAACACGGAACCCCACACTATAAATACCACCCAGTCGAATTGGAGGACTGGGATAGAGCAAAAAAAAAAAAATAATAATAATAAGTGTCTCTACAAATATACTTAAAGATAAAGCTAAAAAGAGTTTTTAATATTTCGTACTACTCTCCTTTGTAACCTCCGTGGATTTGTTTCTACATTCTTAAATCTCAAGCCACTATGAGCACTTTCTAATAATTCTAATAATTGGACAGTTTGGCGTCATGAAAGCCTATCCGCCCATTATCAAACATAAAGGTTTTGAGTTGCCAAAATTCACACTTGTTAAGAGTCAGAGATCAGTGAAAGGTTCGGCCAAAGCACGCTTTCTACTGCTTGATTATTTATGGTTATCTAATAACATATTTCCCTATTTACCTACAATAAATAATATTTAAACTTAATTTCCACTCATTCCCTTCCATTCATCCTATTTCCATTCACTCTACAGGAATATATAGAATAACACACAGCTGATGATAATGAGTGTACTGAATAATAGAGATCACTAATATATTTATATCCTACAAATCTGATTTTGTTCGACAAGAATATTGAGGGAGTATTCAGGTTCATTTAACTTATGAAATCAAAACATTTAACTGTTGCTGGTGCAAAGCATCCACAGGAGGATAAGATGTTACACCCTAAGAAATGACACTGATGAACTCTGTACAAACATGCAACCTAACTCTACTCCCAAACATCTGAGTATGCCACCGATTTACTATAAGGATTGCATAAAAAAGACCTCCTCTCTCTCTCTCTCTCTCTCTCTCTCTCTCTCTCTCTCTCTTTCATTTGAACGAATATCATACATCTTTTATCATGATACATGAGACACTATTTAGCGAAATATTATGTACCAATTTACAAAGTTTATAAGTCATGTTAAAAAAACAGTGTTTCGTTACGTATATTCTATTTGCCTAAAAAATGCTGGGAATAAAAAAAATAAGTAATATGACTTTTAACTGAATACTTAATTTACATTATGTTCTGAAAAAAAACTGTAAAATATTTACAGGCGAAACAATAAAATTACATCTTAGAAATGAACTTTAATTGATGCATGACCATTATGAGCAAGTGAAAAATTTATAAAATGAGATCAGGTACGGAAATATTTGATGTACAAATATATTTAAATGTAAATTATATATATATATCTATATATATATAATTAAATTAATATATATATATAATATAATATAATACCATAGAAGAGAGAGAGAGAGTGTGTGTGTAAAACAACCTACCCATATATATATATATATATATATATATATATATATATATATATATATATATATATATATATATACGTAAAACACTGTGTTTAATATTACTAGTGTCTGACGGTACTTTGGCGCCTCTCAGTCTGAATCTGATCACAGCACTAAGCATTATTAGTGCGGTCTCTATCCAAACAATTTGGATTATAAGACTAAAGAGAATATCTTGATAACGAACTTGTGAAATAGGTGGCCTTTAAAGCTTGTTCCATGGGAATCTCTTTAATATTAGAAGAAGAAGAAGAAGAAGAAGGATGAGTAGCAGTAGAAGTAGCAGTAGTAGAATTAGTAGTAGTAGTGCATATTATGAATGCCAAAACGAGGACGCGAAATCCCCCGGCCATTTTAAAAAACGAGAACTTGAAATAAAATATTAAACCGCTGTTACAATCCTTAACTTTTACATCTGGATCGTTTTCTCTCAAGACCTCTCATGAAAATATATTTACTTACGTCAGAATTTGATATCCACGCAGTCTATTGCCGTTTCTTTCTAAATAAAAGGCATTTGTCAAGTAAGCTACCTAAATATGATTTTGTATACAGTCCTAAATGAGTACGCGTTTTTCTCTTGGCAAGCAGTCTAACAAATATGGAGTCGGGAATTTGTTTTTAATATAGCAGTCACTGGTGGAGGGAAGGGTTGGGGTGGGGTACCACCAAATTTTATAAGCTAAAGCTTCACCTTAGCAAGTGAGGGTACAGGTATTATACCTAGCGTGAAGGTGACTAAAGCTGGTTCACTTAAGGTAGATTCTTGGATGAGCCCTATTCTTACGAGACGTTTGTTTGGCGGCCGCTGATTGGCTGGTACCGGGAGCTAGGCAGCTCCCAGCCAATCAGCGGCCGCCAACTAACGTCTCGTAGGCATAGGCTCATCCAAGGATTCTACCTTAAGTGAAACAGTATAGAGGTAGTACTACCATACAAGGTGACCTCAATACACTTTTGAACCAAGTCCTGACAAAAGGGTAGGAGCATCCAATGGACTGCCCCAAACAAGATGCCAGACAGAAATCGTTTACCCAAAAATTCAAGAAAAATTAAGCTCAGAATACATACAAGGAACAGGGCTCTTAGTCGACTGTTAGGAGGAAGTCTTACATCCCGTGGAGAGAGAGAGAGAGAGAGAGAGAGAGAGAGAGAGAGAGAGAGAGAGAGAGAGAGTGTAGCTTGTGTCTAATCAGACGGTGTTGCTCAGTACATCTCGCTGAGTGGCCCGAGTCGCCAGAAGGGAGCTCGAGATCCGAGAAGTGCCTCGAGCAATATGTGCCAAAGCTTCTGCCACTTCTTCTTCTTCCACTTTCCCTTATGTGTCTTGATGGCGACTCCACTGCATCTCCCTCCGAGAGCAGAAGCAGCGAACGCAACTGCGAAACCGAACAGCAGTCTCCTCAGTTCCGAGGTCGCGTCGAATTCATCTCGCTGTGTCGACACTGGCCGTGACAATGGCAGTAGCCAGCAGTGTTGCGAACAAGTGGCCCCTCTACATGAAATGATAAAGCCGGGGTCCTCCTGCAACGTCCCTTGCATAGTGGGATTCAAGAGGCCTCCCTGGAGTCGAAACACCAGCATATTCATCCTCATCGATTCGATGGACGATGCTGTTTGCTGCGTTAAAGTGAAAACTGGGCCCTCAAAAATGATTCAGGTCAGCGTCGGAAACGGTTACTTCAAGAAGAAGTGCGTCGGAATCAAGCATGAGAAAGAACCCAGTGTCCCGCCCTGCGAATGGTATTATTTCAAGATGGGTACCGATGGACACAATTGCACGCTCTCTCTCGTGGGCCACGGGTGCGGATTTCACCTGAGCCACCGCATGGGCGCCGGCACGGGAACTCAGCCGTTTCGCCTGCGCGTGATGCAAGGAAAAGCCTACACTTTGATACAAGACGTATCAAAACCCCACTGTTCTGCAGATCAAGCCGAGTCAAGGGCTGAAGGGACAACAGAGACATCAGACGCAGACAAGACCACAGAAGACACCTCGTTCACTCTCACTTTGATGGCGACGATAACGGCCACCACCGTCCTCTTGATCTTTGGCTGTTCGGTCGCAGTGTACAAGGGCTTCGAGAAGAGGCACCGATCAGAAGCAACGTCATCACCAGGAGACAGCCCTCACTTGGCCATCACCATCAACTCCGCTTCCATGTCCGACGTCCGTCAGCAGAATCAACATCCCCACACCGAGGAATGTCCTGCTGCTCTCCTTCCTCCTTCAGACGATCAGGATTATTATCTCTCGCCTCAACCCCTACTGCCACCGCTGCGTTTCCACCTCGAAGGTTACCTGGGCAACTCACGCCGCCCACGCCACCCGAACGGACAATAAGTCTGCAAAAGGGAATAGGGCGTTCGAGAAACGACCCGTTCCAAGGCTCGGGGGGTGAACACTGGCTGCAGAAGACTTGAATTGTTCGGTGATTCGAAAGTGCCAAGAAGAGGGAGAAGACAGACAGGGAAAAAGTCTACATCTATTTAAAATACGAAAGTCAAATTAAGTTTCAGGTGGAATATACTATGCAATGCTAGAAACTATTCTGAAGAAAACAGCAGCAAGAGTCATTATCCTTGCTCCTCCCAAGATTCCGATTAGGTAATCAACTTCTATTTCTCTCATTTAATTCATGATAAAACCAGAAATTGTTTCATTTTATCTTTAAAATAAAGAGTAAAAGTCATTTCGATATGAGTTTTATAACAACACATTTTACCGCTGGTCAGCTTCTTTGATATTTCGAATATTTCTCGCCTGCTGCTCATGTGCTACATTAATATATATATATATATATATATATATATATATATATATATATATATATGTATATATATATATATATTCTGTTTTTACAATCTTCAGCTTTATTCAACCACATATGCTGTTTTGGGACAATGCTGTGTTATTCAAGACATATGAACAATCATCTTAATTAAGCATGTTATGTTACGCTTTTCCGTATAAGCCTGCACATAATAATAATAATAATAATAATAATAATAATAATAATAATAATAATAATAATAATAATAATAATAATAATTAAGTACGCACGTACTCTATAAGAATCTGTCTTTAAATTTCAAATATGTTAAGAAGAAATGACGGCTAAAATAATGCAAAAATACAGTAAAATGGGCAAGAAAATGTGAATCTCTATTTATTACGGATCTGTTTATTAAGGAACCCAGTTTACTCAGACTTTTTTTTACCCACTGTTATAAAAAATATTAGGACGATGACCCCAAATACCCATATCCATGACACAGGGAATGAGTGCAAGATGGGGGTGAGTGGCACGTTATGTGTGTGTTGTGTGTTGTGTGTGTGTGTATGTATGAAAAAGGGTTCGAAACACAACAGATGAACCTTGTGTAGTTAATGTTGTGGAGGTTTCATATATATATATATATATATATATATATATATATATATATATAAATTATATATTATATATATATATAATTTATATTACATTACATATACTACATATAAATATACATATATCATCATATAATATATATATATATATATATATATATATATATATAATATATAGAGAGAGAGAGAGAGAGAGAGAGAGAGAGAGAGAGAGAGATATGAATGTATTATATCAGCATAAAGAAAAGCTAGCCAATGATCGCTGCTATATTCAATTTGCATACCGTAATTGCTGAACCATAATGAAACACAAGGCACATAAGAAACAGAGCAAGAGAAAAAATACATAAAAGAAAATAACTAGTAGAAAGGCATAACACTCTAACTATATTTATTCGATAAAAAATCGGAAATGGAGCGTCAATAACAAAGTATTTTATCTGGGACTGACGTCAAACTAACATGATACAAGTTGCCAGTTACGGAATGAAGACTGTCGCGAGATCAAACAATCAACGACATTTCTACAAACCAATAAAAGGAAATACATCAAACAGCAACAGGAAGAAGATAAGCCATTCTTTTAGAAGGATGTTTTCGAGTGCCGTGAAAAACAGGACATAAGATAGAAAAAGTCTTTATTTTATTTTTTAACAGAAAGACTAATATAATCGCTAATCGCTGAAGAGGCATTTTTTTAAACAGTAAGATGAATTTTGAAATTTCCTCGTGTTCCAGAACTAACTGAAATTGGAATCTATAATTTAGGCAAAGGCCCAAGTGCTAGTACCTATGAGGTCAATTAGCACTGAATAGGGAAATTGGGAGTAAAAGAAGTTTGAAAGGTATAACAAGACGAAAACCTCAAAGCAGTTACACTGTGAAACAACTGTCTCGAAAGGTTTGAAAGACAGATGGAAGAGAGAGAATATGAACGGAGGTACAGTCAAAGGAATGAAAGGGGTCGCAGCTAGGACCGAAGGGACGTAACAAAGAACTTTTTAAGTAATACCTACAGTGCACAGCGTGAGGTGCACTGGTGGCACAAACCCCCTACGGAGATTCCATAATTAAGGTGCCTCTTCCAATAATGAGTCTCACGTCTGTTTCTTCCTACGAGGTATATTATACTGGCTATTTGGATCACCAAAATCTTTGATATTTCTCTACTTTTTTCCTCTTGTGTTTATTTCCCTCGCGTCTAAGCAACTTCGTCGAGGGTCAGATGATCTGATGTGCAATTAATCAAGAAAAGATGCCGATGCGTCATTGTTGCCATGGATGCTGACTTTTCTCACCTGGTGGTGATGCTGCTGGTAGATCAAGCGCTGTTGGAGGAGGTGATGCCTGTGCAGGGATGGAGAGAGGGCTGAGTCTCCTCGCACTCCTCCTGTTTCACCACCATCACCACCTCCTCCTCCTCCTCCTCCTCCTCCTCCTCCAGGTGGGCCTGCCTCAAATTAAAACTTTGCTAACTTGTTATTTACTATCCGTGCTCTGTAATCGTAAGTCGGGGCAAAATCCCCCAGTGGTATGGCTTATTCACCCCCCTCCCCCTCCAGGTTTTTGATGGGAGCTAAAGAAAGGTGGTTTTATGCGGAGTGGGTGAAAAGATATGGGATAGCAACCTCATTAACCCCTTTCTCCTTCTCTCACTTACAGAAGCCTTTCTCCTTCACTCACTTACAGGAGCAATTCTCCTTCAGTCTTAGGGAAGCATTTCTTCTTCCTCGCATACAGAAGCCTTCTCCTTCTTCCACAAAAGCTATTCTCCTTCACTCACTTACAGAAGCCTTTCTCCTTCCCTCTCTCATAAAAGCCATTCTCCATTATTCACTTACAAACGCCATTCTCCCTCACTTACAGAAGCCTTTCTCCTTCACTCACTTACAGGATCCATCAACAGGAAAACTGGTACAACAAATGATTACTAAGAAAGTACGAACAGTATGAAAAAATTTGGGAAATATTCATTATTTTACTTACTCTCTAATACCTTAAACCTGAAGTCTACTACGACACTTAAAACAAATTTTGTAAGGTTACTGGATTACTAAGCCTAAACTGCTTAACCTAACCTTACGAATAGATGCCTAAATTCCTTGGCCTATCGAAGCCCGTCAAAGGTGGGAAAACACAAAGTCTTGTTCTAAAATTAACCATTTTTCATTCGTCGTCATATAACCAAACAACACCTATGTACCTCAAGAGTTATTCTTTACATGAGATGTCAACAAGAGTCATGTTTCCAAAACCTAGAGGCCATCAATGACAAAGGTAACAATTTTGCTAATAGTTTTATTACAGCAAAGATAATAAAATACCGCTAAATGTATCTGACAGTTTTTTCTATAAACACGAATTAAGAAAAAATGTTTTTCGTAACAGTGAAATAATTTAACAGGTACTATGTTTCTGCACCAGAAAATTTTCAGGTTAAAGGTTATATTTTTGTATCTGAAAAAAAAAAATTTTTTCCTAACAAAATTGATCTTTGTGGCTTATAAATAAATACAGTTAATCAGCTTCACTTTTAATCCAAAGTAGTTCAAAATTATCATCAAAGTTTTTAAGTTACTGACATTCAGTAAACAAGTTCGTGTGTGTGTGTGTGTGTGTGTGTGTGTATGCGCGCGCGTGTATGTACATATACATAATAATGAAAAATACACTTATATATATATATATATATATATATATATATATATATATATATATATATATATATATAAAGTAAACAATTTCTCCAAATAATGGTGACCCCAGTGATCAAAACAACTTATTGGTCGTTACTACATCCATAATTTAATCTGGTGAGAATGGATGAATACCCTGTATAGAAAAGATCTAAAACATGAGGCTGCTTCTTATAGCAACAAAGAAGGATAATCAGCAGCGCGTCGAACCCCTTACACACCTTTCTAACACAGAATTATGCGCTTTCACCCCAATTTTGTCATCCTGCATTCTTCCCATTTGACAAAATTATGTCAAAAGATGTGATCCATCCTCTCACCTACGTTAATTTTGCAGTCTTTACCAATTCGCCTTTTCAATTCCTTTTACGCTTTCTAATACGAATTTAATCCACTTAAATTTTTTTTTCCAAGTTGCAAATGACTATTTTTCACAATACACTTTTGGCACTGGATAAGCCAAATTATAAATTCTCTCTCTCTCTCTCTCTCTCTCTCTCTCTCTCTCTCTCTCTCTCTCTCTCAGAAAACCCTCCGAGAGAGAAAAGACGTAAAAGATGAGTAGTTATATGGAGGCTTAAGGCGTCGATGGAACGGCTTCGAAGGAGGAAATATGATAAGGAGGAGGAAGAGTAGGATGGAGGGGAGTAGGAAGGTAGGGGAGAGGGGAGGGGAAGGAGGGAGGAGGCATCGTACCCTGGCACACGGCGTTCGCATTAAAACTTTGCTAACTTGTCATCGAGTTGAATGTTCCGCACCATCGCTCCACGTCTATGTGCCTTCAGTCTGCATGCTTTTCTGCTTGCAAGCTTTTCCTTTCAATAGAGACACCATTATTAATTCCATTACTCATGTCTCCCCATTGGACGAGGAACAAGGCTTCTCCCCGCCGCTCATGCTTCCCCACTAGTGCAAAGCCTTCCTCCTCTTCTATTCCATGTGGGGAGTGAATACTGGCTCTCTCTCTCTCTCTCTCTCTCTCTCTCTCTCTCTAAACGCACCCCTTCCTTCCTTCTCTTTTGGCGAAAAGCGATTGAAACGAAATCCTGCAGCGACTGTGTGAAGTGTGTGGGAACTTTTGCATATACTTTTACATAGAGAGAAGGAATATATTTCCAACCAAAGGCCATGCATATGACTATAAAGTCAGTTATTATTATTATTATTATTATATTATTATTATTATTATTATTGAAGTGATAGCTGCATCGGCTGCGTCCAATTTATATAGTTTTCTCTAGCTTCTGATAACTGATATTATGTAGAGAAAACTATTTGTAAATTGAATGCAGCTGATGGAGCTATCGCTTTCAATACTTTATGCTTAACAGGGGAGGGGGTGGGCTCTATCCACATATTATCATTATTATCATCACAAAAAAGCGCAAAAAGGACAATTACATGAATAGTATGCCTAAACAGAATAGGAAATTGTAAATTATAAAAAGGAAGTCTGGCTATTATTTGTATTATTGATGTTAATAGCTATTATCTGTATTACTGATATTACTAGCCAAGTTGCAACCCTAGTGGGACATTGTAGGATAGTACAAGCCCCAGTAGTCAAAAGCAAGGAAGTGAAAACTAAACGGTACAGAATAAATAATAAAAAGAGAGACAAAAACTGTTACAATAAAGAAAGGAAACCCCTGCAAGATTGTTCAGTGCATATGCACTTAGTCTGAACTTCTGAAATTTTTCACCATTCTTTATTTAATTACGTTGTTAATCAATTTATCTTGTTTCGTTTTTTCCTTTGCTGGATAAACTGATCTCCTTATTCTGTATTTCCTGTTATTTTCTGTAACGTCTTTCAAATGAACACCATATTCTTTAGAAGCCTGAATTTCAAATCAAAGGCCCCCGTACGCTTCTTCCATATGAAGAGGGGTTCATCTTCTGAACAACAACAACAACAACAACAATAATAATAATAATAATAATAATAATAATAATAATAATAATAATAATAATAATAATAATAATAATAATAATTCAACTACATGACTATAAAGATCATTCCATTATTTGGTCACAGCTGGAAGAAAACTTCTAAAAGATTGTGTGGTAATGAAACCCACAAAATTAATGGCAAAACTGTCGGACTAAGCAGCATAAATAGCACTAAGTGGTAAATCGAATAGTCTCTGATGATCTAAATCCTAAGGATAATCAGAATTATAAAAAATTTCACAAAGCTTCTGCAAAAGGCGTGAATAATGTAAATTAATATATCAGGCTAATGAAAGACTGACCATATCCATGCATGCATACTGATTCTAGGTAAAAAGAAAGAAAAAAAAATATATATATACATATATACATATATATAATATATATATATATATATATATATATATATTATATATTATTTTGTGACTAAGCAAATAGCATTAGATCAATCACGTCTTTTCTGTAATCAGTGGTCATGACTTCTATTTCTTATTAGCTCTGGAAAATCTTCGAGTTAAGAGTAATGAAAAGATTTGGTAACCTTTCGTTCATGATTCACAGGTTAGCTTGAAATTTTATGTTAATGAGAGAGAGAGAGAGAGAGAGAGAGAGAGAGAGAGAGAAGAGAGAGAGAGAGAGGAGGGGGGGAGAGGACATCAGTGATATGGTAAATATTATTCATGTTAATAAGCAAAGTATTCATGTTAATTTGAAACCGGCAAGATACTAGTCTAAATCTATATAAAACAGATAGCTACATCAACGTACAAGCGCTTAAGTTTTCAGTAACGAAAGACATGCTAACTAAATTCATGGAAAATATAACTTGGCCGTCATGTTTCGTAAATATTCCACCTTCAATCATTCAATACCATGTTATGAAGTGCATACATAAAGCGGAAATAAATAGATGAAAAAATGCGTTAAACATCGCTGCATTTTCGAGAGAGAGAGAGAGAGAGAGAGAGAGAGAGAGAGAGAGAGAGAGAGACGAGAGCAAAATAGGTATGAACAGATATTACTAGATGATTAACGAGTAGAGTGTTTGTTGGGTAAGGAGGATAGGTAAAGAAAGTAAAGATAATTCTTATAAAGGGAGAGAGACCTTACAGACCTCTAATGTCAACCAGAGAGTTGCTAGTGCATCTTTCGGTATATTTTGCATCTTTCAATCTTGGATGGTCTGGGATGCAGCTTAGATATTTTTCGAGCTTATTCTTAAACACATCTACGCTCACTCCTGATATATTCCTCAGATGAGCTGGCAACGCATTGAATAGACGCTGCATTGTCGATGCTGGTGCGTAGTGGATTAATGTCTGTGTGCTTCCTTATTTTTTCCTGGTATAGTTTTGGGCACTATTAATCTACCTCTTGCTTGCTCTTACTGATATTTTTAGCTCCATAATGTTTTCGGCTATTCCTTCTATCTGTTTCCATGCCTGAATTATCATGTAGCGTTCTCTTCTCCTTTCTAGACTACATAATTTTAAGGGTTGTAATCTTTCCCAGTGGTCAAGATCCTTAAGTTCTTCTATTCTAGCTGTAAAGGACCTTTGTACACTCTATTTGTGCAATATCCTTTTGATAGTGTGGGTACCATATCATATTGCAATATTCAAGAGGACTACGAACATATGTTTTATAAAGCACAATCATGTGTTCAGCTTTTCTTGAGGACTACGAACATATATGTTTTATAAAGCCACAATGCAATGTGTTCAGCTTTTCTGTTTTGAAGTACCGTAACAACCATTCCCATTTTTGCTTTACATTTTTCCAATAGAATTGCTATTTGATCATAGCATAGAGAGAGAGAGAGAGAGAGAGAGAGAGAGAGAGAGAGAGAGAGAGAGAGAGAGAGAGAG
>NC_087213.1:8179888-8197388 GCF_015104395.2 Macrobrachium nipponense | reverse complement strand
TTAAACCAAATGAATACATTGAAAAAGTGTTTTAACCAAATGGAAATAGGGAATATAATGAAAACAATGTTTCCACTGATGAAAACATTGAATACATAGCAAACACTGTGTTTTCACCAAATGAATACATTGAAAACAATGTTTTAACCAAATGAAAACATTGAATACATTAAAACCAATATGTTTTCGCCAAAGGGGTACATTAAAAACGACGTATTTTCACCAAATGAATTCATTGAAAACAACATAATCCATCAGCGAATACGTAAAGGATATATGAGTAAGTTTGATCATTAGGAAAGGAAGTATTTCCCCAGCACATAAAAAAAACAGCTCTTCTGGTTTTGCATTAATCTACTTTTTTAAGAAACTTCTCAAATGCAGAAAGAAGAGCAGGGCACATTCCTAATGACAATGAAAAATATTGAAAATTTCTGCTCCTTCACAAGAATGATATAGCCTTAGTATACTATTTTCAAATACTCTCTCTCTCTCTCTCTCTCTCTCTCTCTCTCTCTCTCTCTCTCTCTCTCTCATAACGTTTAATGTAAACAGGTATAAACTAGTACCTGAAAACTTTTAATAGATTATATTCAACAGACAAAATCTGATATTACTGTATAGACTCGTGAGCAAGACAAAAAAGAAAAAAAAGAAAACTAAATAAAAGTAAAAAACTGGATAGGCCAAGCCCATTAAAATACAACAGTGTCATCACAACAACTTCGTTATAAGCTACAGTGGATTACAACAATAAAAATTAATATAATGTATTATTCCTCTGAAATAGCTTCAAATGGGTAATTTCAGTGTGTCAGTCTCTTCTACAACAAAACTACTTTGTTATTTCAACCTTTCTAAATCACGTTTCACTTTCGTTTAGAACAGAGCTTCCCTTCCCTACAGATGAATTAACAGACAATATGAAAATCTGACTTATTACCTTTTAAACAAAAACAAACTTTCAGATGTATGAATAGAAGCAAAACTTGAAACCCTTGTAGGAATAATAAACAGAAACGGTCGCTATGAATACACATTTTTAAAAAAAAATGTGCAGGAGGAGGAGGAGGAGGAGTAAGAAGAGAGGGAGGGAGGAGGAGGAGGAGGAAGGATGGATGAGGAGGACGAGTATTGTGATGGAAACTAAGAACAACACCCATCCGATTTATCATAAAAGGGGAGGGGGAAGAAGCCAAAACAAACGAATCGCTCCCTTGGTTCGCTTTGGATTTACATTGAAACAAAGGAGGATCGCCTGGCCACACGAAAAGAGAATCGGATGGCGAATCCAACACCGTGAAATAACGTCCGATCCTCTTGTTTCTAAAAGCAACCATGCATTGTGTCTTCGCGCCCGTTTTTCCAAAATGGAAGTCTCTCTCTCTCTCTCTCTCTCTCTCTCTCTCTCTCTCTCTCTCTCACATATTTCTTTAAACCACGTCAGAAAGCCTTATGATCAAAATGAAATTTAAATAAAAAAGAAAAACTAGAAATTAACTAAATATTTTCGTGCATATATATATTATATCTATCTAATCTATCTATCTATCTATCTATCTATATATATATATATATATATTATATATATATATATATATATATATATATATATATATATATATATATATATATATAGCGAAGTTGAGGGTGGGCTCTATCAATCCAGTAAACAGCAATTTGGTGTAAAGGGGAAGGACAATTCTTCATTCCTTTCAAAGAACTTTATTTAGCTGCGACGCTTCAAGATGTTTAGTCCCATTTTCAAAGCTATATAATAAAAGAAACAGACATTAAAAAACAGACTCGGAATAAATAAAAGAATAAAAAGTTTTTTTTATAAAAAATAAAATCATAAGTACAATAAAAAAGGAAGAGAGTTTAGCAAATGGTGCTGAGGGCACAGACCGAGTGACAGTTCGGGCC
The DNA here is from genome assembly GCF_015104395.2 of Macrobrachium nipponense. Lineage (NCBI taxonomy): Eukaryota > Metazoa > Arthropoda > Malacostraca > Decapoda > Palaemonidae > Macrobrachium > Macrobrachium nipponense. Next base: position 8,195,462 of record NC_087213.1, on the reverse strand, counting down.
AGGGTCAGCTTCGACTTGAACTCACGAGAGGTATAGAGGTGTTGAGGTGGTCTGAGTATTTAGTTGAGGGACAAGCTGTTTAATAAACTTATATAAACCTCGGTACTATTTCTGAGGTAGAGCGAATTGGATATCAAATGAAATTTATAGTTTAATGTTTGTGTATATCAAATGTCAAGGTGATATGATAAATATTCATATATATAAAATATATCACTATGTGTATATACACATATAAATATATATACATATATGAATGTGTATGCGTGTTTGTATCTATGTAATTATGAGAGAGAGAGAGAGAGAGAGAGAGAGAGAGAGAGAGAGAGAGAGAGAGAGAGAGAGAGAGAGAGAGTCCTTTAAAATTCTTACCTTGCCGATTTTCTTTGAAAAGGAGGATGGTCAGGCTAAAAAAATTCAACATCAAAATAATAACAGCAGCAATATAACAACTTATGATTGTGGCAAGCATTAATGCTTATAATAACAACAGCATTGGAATTAGAGTGAACTTACTGACAATGTATTTTTCGAAACACAGTAACCAAAAGCTCGATAACAGATTACTCATACTTTTACCAATGCTGAATATTCAACAATAAGTTGGAGACAATTTTGAAAATTCATCAGTATGTCGGAAAACATTTTGTAAAGTCATCAATAAGTTGGAAAACATTTTGTAAATTCTTCAGTAAAATGGGAAGATTTTTTTTAATTCATCAGGATGTTCAGAAAATATTGCAAATTTATCAAGAAATTGGCAAAATGATTTTTTTAAATTCATCAGGAAATTGGAAAAACCTTTTGTCAATTCATCAGGATGTTGAGTAAATGTTTAAATGAGCTTAGAACAAATTCGTAAATTCTTCAATAAGTTGGACAAAAATTTGCAGATTCATCAGTAAGTTGGGATTTTTTTTTTTTTATTCCTCAGTAAGTTGGAAAAAATGTTATAAATTAATCAAATAAGTTGGGGAAAATGTAAATTCATCAATCAGTTGGAAAAACTTTGGAAATCCATCATAAATGGGAAATAAATTTTGTATATTCAATCAATAACTTTGGGGAAAATGTGAGAAATTCATCAATAATTAAGAAAAATGTAAATTCGTCAATATGCTGGGAAAATCAAATTTAATCAGTAAGTTGGGAAAAAATTCAAATTTATCACCAAAGGATAAATGCTGTAAACTCCTTAGTAAGTTATGAGAAATATGGAAAATTTATTAATAATTAGGGAATATGTTGTAAATTCATAAATAAGTTAGAATAAATTTGTAAAATCATTATTCAGTCGGGAAAATGTAAATTCGTCAATATTTGTAAAAGAAATGGCTAATTCATCAGTAATCTGGAGACGTATAATCCTCCTCCATTCCGTTAATCACGTAATTGAGAAATGTCAGTTATCTTCAGTAATTGGAAGGTTAACTGACTGAATTATTTGACTGATTATAAATTATACTAGTCTGTCGGCACAGACCTTTCAGAGATTTGATACGACTGGCAATGGGTTGCAAGGAGGCCCGAGAATCTTCGCTTTAACAACTAAAAAGACCCTGACAGTTCACAAGATTCCCTTTTGCCAACCCAAAAGTAACAAAGAACAAACACACTAATCACCCTTCACCCCTTCTGAGAGGGAATAAAAAAAGTTAAAATCTTCGAACAAATTGGAAGGGCATTTCGTTGCTATCGGCAGTTCGGTGCAATCTGTGCAAGTCAAGTCGTACGACAAGATGAGGAGGAGGAGGAGGAGGAGGAGGAGGAGACAAAAAAGACGGTTCGCCCCTCTACTTGTTGTTCGCCATAATTTGATTTCGTTTAGCAATCAATAATTAATTTCAATTAAAAGTCTCGCTAATAAATAAAATTCCAGGGGCACCCTTTGGCCTTAAGTAGAACCATAAAAGACACTTGCGCCCACTCCCTCCGACAGGAGGACTATAAGGGCTTGAGGATGAGGGACAGGGTGAGGGAAAGGCTCTGTTAGCAGTGAGGGAGGAGGGGGGGGGGGGGGGGGGGGGGGTCTCTTATTAACTTATTTATTGTTTATGAGGGAGTGGAGAGAGTAGATTTTTATTCTGTATCCCAAAAGCCTAATGGGTTGCGCATACACACACACACACACACACACTGCATTTCTTATTCGACCAAGTTTGTGTCCAAACCTCGTAGTAAATAGGTCTGTTTGTCAAACGTCACGAGCCTCAACTTGCAAATCTGGAAAACGAGTTGAAACACACGTTTGACGCTGTTACGTTACGATCTCGACTTCTTACAGGTTGATATAGTATATAATAAATAAATAAAAATATATATATACATTGGCATATACTATATATACACACACACACACACACACACCCACACACATATATATATATATATTATATATATATATATATATATATATATATATATGTACACTTACTATCTTTCTCGATAATAATGGAATGGAATGGGATATAGAATATAAGCCAAAGTCCAAGCCCTGAAACCTATGAGGTTATTCAACGCTGGAAAGGAAATTGTGAGTAGAAATATTTGAAAGATGCAACTAGAAGACCCCGCAGTTGCACTATGAAACCATAGTTAGGAGAGGGAGGGAAGCAAGATGAAAGAAAGAATATGAATAGAGTTACAGTTCAAGGAATGAAAGGGGTTGCAGCTTGAGGTCGAAGGGACGCTGCAAAGAACCTCAAGTAATGGCTACAGTGCACCGCGTGAGGTGCACTAACGGCAATATCCCCTTACGGATTCTCGAGAATAATGTCGTCTTGAACAATAAAGAAATGTGCAGTTGTACTTTATATAAAATTGCTATCACGATTCCTTGGAGGGTAATGAAATTTTACCCATATAAAATGTCTCTATTTGCTCCACAAACAATGACATTTCTATCGTAGAATAATGCAGTTTTACTTGCTATGAAATACTTTGATCGTATCAGAAATAAATGGATATTAATGTTGTCTCATTTGTTCCATGAGCAATAACATTTACCTCTTAAAGAAATATCAAGTTGTACTAGTTATAAGGTACTTTCAACATGTTAAAAGCAAATGGAAAACAGAAAAGTATAAATAGACAGTCCCAATTAGGTCCATCATCAATAATTATACTTCTCTTCACATGACCCTTTTAGGAAAAATGAAACATTCTAATGGTATGAAAAATGACAAATTCGAGGGAAGGAGTACTTTAGAATTTAGATAAACAATCGTCTCTACAGTTTACTCGCCTCCTTGAATTTGATGCGTTTCATATTCATTACAGTTCGCCATTCAAAATACTAGTTTTAAAAAAATTCTGCGGGATAACTGTCACCTCCGCCAATATTTTCATGACACGATGAGTTAAAAAACATAAATAAAAAATAAATGAATAAATAAATGAATAAATAAACAAACTCTGTAACTGTCACTACAAGTTCATAAAGATCAGTTCTCAAAATGTTGACAGGAACTTGATAAAATCAACAACATGCAACTCTCTTCGCTTCATCTGCACAAAGTTTGGTTAGGATCTGAAATTTGTTATCAGCCAAGAAATGACCGAAATCTGACATTAACGGAGAAAATCTAAGGTCCCAAAAGAAGAAGGCGACTTAAGTTAGGATTAAATATAAATATTTCAATGAAGCTAGGATTCAAAATAAAAGACTAATCTAGTCATGATTAAACTCCGGTTGATCACTATGACTTCAGCCTCACACAGACAGCAAAAGTCACCAGCTGCTTGAAGAGATGCTCAGCAGCAAATGTGCATCGCTCGCTGTCGCACGTCTCAGTTCCAGAGGTCCTTTATTCCTCACGCCGCTGGAATGTGGAACAGACTCCCTACTGAGGATGTCGTGTAACTGGAACCTCAAAAGTCCAAGCGAAGATACAGTACATTACTACCCTAAAGAAATTCTCCTTGTATTTAATAATTTGCTTGCAGTTTTATCTATTTATTTATCTATTTATTTATTTATTTACTTATTTATTTGACCATTTATTTTTTTTTATCAACAATTGATCTCTCCTTTCTGTACTTCACATTACCTTCTCTTTCTTCTCTCATATGACCACCATATTCTTTTGGAAGCTTAAATTCCAAGTCAACGGCCCCTATGGTGGGGTAATAATAATAATAATTAATAATAACTAATAATAATAATAATAATAATAATAATAATAATAATAATAATAATAATAATAATATAGAAATAAGAACGATATGGGATATGCCAGTGGAAATTGTACTCGAAATCATAGGAACACTAGGCACGATCCAAAGATTCCTGAAAAGGAACCGGGAAAAACTAGATGCCGAAGTAGCTCCAGGACTCTGTAGAAGAGTGTGATCTAGAAACGGCACACAAGTAAGAAAAGTGATGGACTCCTAAGGAGGCAGGATGCAACCCGGAACCCCACACTATAAATACCACCCAGTCGAATTGGAGGACTGTGATAGAAGAAAATAATAATAATAATAACTGATAGAAATAAGAACGATATGGGATATGCCAGTGGAAATCTCGAAATCATAGGAACACTAGGCACAATCCCAAGATTCCTGAAAAGAAACCCGGAAAAACTAGATGCCGAAGTAGCTCCAGGGCGCATGCAGAAGAGTGTGCTTCTAGAAACAGCACACATAGTGATAAAAGTGATGGACTCCTAAGGAGGTAAGATGCAACCAGGAAACCCACACTATACAAGAAGAAAATAAACAATAATACTAATAATAACACACTACACACATGAATATGGATAATAATAATAATAATAATAATAATAATAATAATAATAATATAATAAGGCACACACACAAACATGGGACACGGAGAAGTACTTTCCGGTTCCTTGCGGAAAGGCTTACAGCTCCCATCCCTCGGAAGGCGAAAGGACTGGCGGAGGTCATCCTTCCTAATCCTTCACTCCTATCAGCCGACCGAGACCTTACTAATGGACCTCGCAAGGTGGCTTGGGGAATGGGGAAGCGCTGGCTCATATACGTCATCTTATAATGTGCGTTCAGAGAGAGAGAGAGAGAGAGAGAGAGAGAGAGAGAGAGAGATTAACGCTACGCTGTATTTGCATCCGAGAGAAAAAAAACTATTCTTGATATGTGTTACAGAGAGAGAGAGAGAGAGAGAGAGAGAGAGAGAGAGAGAGAGAGATTAACGCTATGTAATATCGCATCTGGGAGAAAACTTCGTATTACCAGATGTGGAAGTAGATCCACCTTTTGCACCAGAATAAATCATTATATGGGCAATGCAAATAAAAGTCAAATATTTATAACGCCTTTACTTTATGGAAATACTTCACAAATTTTCTCAACAGCTGTCTTCTATTTGAACATTATCATATTTGCAAATTGTATTACATATAAATAAAGGAATCGTCTTGAAAAGTCTATTTCATGAACGTCTAATGATTTCCGATTCGTTTACCATTGTTTGCAAGAAGAAAATGACAGCAGGTGCAACACAAATTAAAACCCTTCGCCGCGGAGTTATAACAAAGAGAATAAGATGGATATTTTTACAAAAATTCTTTGAGTCTTTCAGTAAATCCTGACTAAACGCGAACTATTCAGTGGTAATATTGTTATTTATCGCGAGCAGCTTAAGTATTCTAGTAACCTCAAGGTTTCCATTGTTATATTATAATCAATACAGGTAACTTGAAGTATCGATGACCACTCCCTATTATTGCGACAATACTTTAAAAGGTGTCGATGACCACTGGCATTGAGACGACAATTTAAAAGGTGTCGATGACCACTGTCATTGCCACGACAATTTAAATGGTGTTATGACCACTGTCATTGCCACGACAATTTAAAAGGTGTCTATGACCACTGTCATTGCCACGACAATTTAAAATGTGTCGATGACCGCTGCCATTGCGACGACAATTGAAAATGTATAGATGACCATAAGAAAAAGGACTAAAAATTCCCGGAGAGAGGATTCTGCACAGCCAAGTACTAAAACAAACCTCTTTTTCATGCCGGTCACACCCCGGCGTAAAATACATGGCCCGGAGTGGGGGTTTCTGGACTGCGGGTTACTTCATCTTCTTCCCAAAACTTAGCAACTCCTTCCCGTATACTTTTATGCTGCACTTCGTAGCCCAGAGGAAAACCAACACTTTTAGCAGAGAGAGAGAGAGAGAGAGAGAGAGAGAGAGGAGAGAGAGAGGAGAGAGAGAGAGAGAGAGAGAGGGAGGGGAGGGGGGCAATTTCTAAACTAACATAAGCATACCATCGCACCATTAGAATTTTGTTCTGGGAAGAGAAAGAGCAGACACTAAATGATTAAATATCATAAGATGAAAGAAATCTAATCAATTTTTCTTTTCCCTCTCATATTTTCTTGTTGTCCAGAGCGGTACAAGCCGACAAGATTTAATCTATGTATATTCTAGTGAATACCACTCGATGACACGAACAGACAGTCAATTTTTCAGTACCCCAAGGAAATCACTTAATTTCTAGTCAAGTAAATATAAAAAAAATAATAAATAAAAATTGAGAAAGGTTAAAATGAAACAAGTACCCTTGCAAATTTGGTTCAAGGACGCGTGGACCGATAGATAATTAATAATAATAATAATAATAATAATAATAATAATAACAATAATAATAATAATAATATCTAATTCATTTTAAGAGAGAAACAATAATAATAACATAACCACTATGCTACCCTCTATGAGACCTCTCTAGCGAAATATAAAGAGGTAAGGCATTTCAAATGCCCATAATGTGTGAGGCAGGCAAATGGGAAAAAGGAATGAGGAGGAGGAGGAGGAGGAGGAGGAGGAGGAGGAGGAGGAGAAGGAGGAGGAGGAGGAGGATGAAGAACCTTACTGTATAAGAGGAAAATAATTATTTCTATTTTCTTTTCCGATTAACACTAAGGTAATATTGCTTAATTTCTTATGTTATATATTCAGATACTACATAGACATATATTGTATGAGATTTTTATTGATTTATCATCTATTTATTTATTCTTTTTGACTAACTGATCATGATGTACAAGCATTTTTATGAAACGTCCATAAATGTACACGCACACATATTAGTATTCTCCCCGCGAATACGGGGGATACGTACCAGTACCCACCTCCACCCCGGCGGAATACCTTAAAACGGCCCATTTTGTTAGTTACAACTCAAGAAAAGACCCCACTAAAAAATGTCTGTACTCTTTTTTTTAATAGTGTTTTATCACAAACAGTGCATTTTATGATGAAATTGATAAAATCAACAGGAATCTGTGGATATTTCTCAAAGAAAAATACCGCGAATGGGCAAGGCGAATTTTTTCGTGAATAATGGGGGTATATGTTCCAGAAAGAAATCCGCAAATGTTGTGAGTCCGCGAATCCGGAGTGCGAGAATACGGGGGCTTCACTGTATATGTATATATATATATATATATATATATATATATATAAGATATATATATATACATATATATGTATACATCTACAAACCACACACTTCTTGTAACACAAAGAACTTTCTCTAACATACTTAAATTGAATTAAGTAAAAAAGCACCAGTCAAACTATGTTACATTCTTCATTTTGAAGTCTGCACTCCCAAGCTGAAAACTCTTAAAGAGAAGTTTGCACGAATTAGAAGGCAGACAAACAGCAAATTTACTAATGATTTATCCAACAGTGAGAAATTCATTACAAGCAGAGGTCGAGAACCTGTTCAAAAAATGATAAGGGAATTTTATTGACAAAGAAAATTTCTAAAGCAAATTGAAAATAATTTTACATTGCAAAACGTTTAGAGGTCTATACCCCTGATAAACAAACTTATCAGTGAAACACTAATTACTAGAATATCTCTAACGGGATACCAGAAATTTATGCATGGCACGAACTCAAGATATTTTTCAACTGTCTTACAAATGGAAAAATTTTTGACAGAGGTCCAACCGCAAACCATTATTATTTATCGGCGCCTTCGCATCCAAAAGAAAAAAAAACGAGAGAGAGAGAGAGAGAGAGAGAGAGAGAGAGAGAGAGAGAGAGAGAGAGAGAGAGAGAGAGAGGCCATACAGTATTTCATCTCCAGCGTTTCAATGGTGCAAAAGAACCTCCCCGTTAAAACTGGAGTATAAGAGCGCAAGAGTCTGATGCTTCTGAAATACTACCCAATCTTTACCCCTTTCCAGAGTGCCATTCCACCAGCAGGCCCTGGCAAGAGCCATCTTCCGCTTCCCTACCGAATTTATTTAGTATCAAATCAACCTTCAGTTAGAAGAATATCATTCAATCAGCTGATAAACTAGAAAACTGACACTTAACATCAACAGGGACTCGGATCGACCAATATCCCATCTTTACAGTTCACCTCGCAAATAATAGTAGTAAAGAAATGAAATACAAAGAAGAATCGCTGAAGAAAAAAAAAGGGGGGCGAAACCTAGTGGAAAAAGCGCAGCATCTAATGTACCTCCTGTAATGAGCGTTGCTGTATCCCCAACGAAAGGAGCTGAAAAAGAGGAGCAACATTCTTTAAGTAGATTTATACGCACTTAATTGGTGGCAGAGAGAGAGAAGAGAGAGAGAGGAGAGAGAGAGAGAGAGAGAGAGAGAGAGAGAGAGAGAGAGGCATTCTTGCATAAACTTACATCACCCCAGAGGCACAATCTCTCTCTCTCTCTCTCTCTCTCTCTCTCTCTCTCTCTCTCTCTCTCTCAACACAAATGTACCAAAAGTCTGTCTGGTCTGAAACATACTCAACCTTCAACAGTTTTAAGTAATGGTCTTTTATGCTGCTCCACAAATTAGAGTCAACATCCAGAATATTATTTACTGTACAATAAAGAAATAAAATGTTCCCAGCACATCTAACATTCATACACATTATATTTTCAAACTAAAAAAACTGACAAAAACTAAAAAAAAAAAATAAAATAAAATAAAACCCATAAAAGTATTCAAACATATGTTTTTACAATTTAATTCCAAAACAAATATTTATGACGAATGTAAAGATCAACATCGAATTAACTCAAAAGACATAAAGAAATTCAAGCACACACGCGCGCCATTCAGCCGAGTAACAAAAGCATTGACAAACTGAAAATAGTCAGTAATAGGTATTCTGGAAATCCAGAAGAGACGAACGAGCAGCAACCCCCATTCATCAACCGCACACTTCTGGAAGCCCCGAGGCTCCAGGAAAGCCAAAAGCTACCGAACAACTCTGGAAGCCTCTGTCTGGTCTCTATGGAAGGCAAAAGCCATCAACCTGATTCCGCCCTGTTCGACGGGTAATTTTCGTCCCTGATAGGCGACCTGGCGTCTGGAAGATTAAGGTGAATTTTTACCTGCAGAGAGAGAGAGAGAGAGAGAGAGAGAGAGAGAGAGAGAGAGATTGATTGATTCTTGCCACTCCCAGGAGACGACTGCAGATGGAAGAGGCGATACTAAAGCTACCCAGGCAATTAATTCAGAATTTCGGATGTTTATGGAAGCTGCTAATTCATCTCGAGGGTGACTGGCCGAACTTTGCCGCGCGTTGAAAAATTTCGAGCATGACATAAAATGGGGAAACTGGCTCGATGTAACCATAGGGGTGTAGTGGAATTCGTATACACTGACTGACCAAGTATAATGGCTTTCCACCTCTTACACTTAATAATTGCATACTTCATACATACATACACATAAATACACAAGTATATTATACATATATATGTGTTTGTGTGTCTAATACATAAAGTTCTATCAGCCACTCATAACGCTTCCTGTAAGCAGACTCGGCAGCGCCAGAGACCCAAAATCCAGGCACACCTTCAACGGGGCCATTCGCCAAGAGAGATACGAACACAACGGGACACAAAACAACGAAATCACTTCGAAAAGGAGAAATCAAATCAGCTTCTCCACCAGAAGGAAATGCCATTAGAAACGTAAGCGCTGGATTGGAAAGGGATTAATTAGAATTTTTGTTAATTACTGAATCGCAAATCCCTGATGGACCCCCCGCAAGATTGGAAATCGCGCCTCCGTCCCCATTTTTCCCGCCAATTCATTAGCAAAGACAAAGGGGACGGTGGAGGAGGAGGAGGAGGAGGAGGGGGAGGAGGAGCAGGGATTGGGCGCGGCTTTCCTGCTCCTGCTTCTTCTGCTTCTGCTGTGGCGGCTCTCTCTAAACACTCGATTGACTTCTGATGGAGAGAGAGAGAGAGAGAGAGAGAGAGAGAGAGAGTTTGTGTGTGGGGGGAAGGAGGGACGTAGGTTAAACTGTTTCAGCGCTGAGCACTTGCAGAAATGTAAGGAGGAAGAAAGACCTGTACACATAGTTCTAGTACTTAATGCAATTGCGCTTGCAGAAGAACTGAGAGAGAGAGAGAGAGAGAGAGAGAGAGAGAGAGAGAGACGCGATATCACAAAATTTTCATTATGCTGGCATAAGCACAACAAGAAATGCATGAAAAGGAGAGTGAGAGTCATTCACCTGTCCGTCAGCGGATAATATTCATATTCATACATGTTTAAATAACTGACCTACAGCGTGTAGGAAACAATATAATCATATTTGTAAGTTATATTATGGTAAGAAAACTGTCACCATTTCCACAAATTCTGCCTAAATTACTTTATCAAAAGAAATTAAAGATGCTGCTTTCCATTTTACTTGCAAAGATTCAATAATCTTGTCAGTCTATTTCATTCATATATTTTCTGCTATTGCCTAATTGTAATTGTATTTGTATTTATGTTTATCATTTAAATTCAATTATATCATTTTCCATCTAGCCTCTCCGACCCCATTCTTCCTCTTTTTCGCCAAATGTTGGTCCCAAATAAAATATATTAAAATCTGCATATATATAATTAGTATTACTATTTATTAGTTTATCTTTAACATATTTAGCATAATGATTACCATAAAAAATTCGTTTTAGGTTAATCCACTCAAATATTCACGGTTACGAATGAAAAAAAATGAATTCAGATAGTCGTATATAACAGGAATTTATTTTCATAAAACTCGTCAGCCTCTTATGTCAGTCATGTTTATGAAACAAGTAAAAAATGCACCGAAGTTTCTTCGGCGCAATCGAGTTCTTTGTACAGCGTATAATCAAGGCCACCGAAAATAGATCTTATCTTTCGGTGATTTCAGTATACTGCTGTACGACCCGCGACCCATGAAACTATAACCACGGCCCGGTGATGGCCTGTCTTATATCGTTGCTTGATGCAAGATTATGGCTAATTTTAACCTTATATAAAATAAAAACTATTGAAGCTAGAGTTGTGAAATTTGGTATGTTTGATGATTGGAGGGTGGATGATCAACATAAAAATTTTCAGCCCACTAGCTTCTGTAGCTTTAAAGGTCCGAGTATATTGATCCCAACAGGACACCAAAATATAAACTTTCCAAATTTCGAGTGTTATAGAACCTAACGAATTTGTCCAAAAGCCGAAACAAATTGTTATTTTTCCTTGAGGAGGGGATCTGTAATAACTTAAATTATTTTTGTCCTTGAAGAGAAGATCAGAAATACTCTTCATTAGTTTTCCTTGATGACGGGATCTGTAATAACTTAAATTATTTTTGTCCTTGAAGAGATCAGAAATACTCTAAAATTATTTTTCCTTGAGGAGGGGATCTGTAATAACTTGAATTATTTTTGTCATTGAAGAGAAGATCAGAAATACTCTAAAATTATTTTTCCTTGAAGATGGGATCTGTAATAACTTAAGTTATTTTTTTCCTTTACTCTAAATTATTTTTTTCTTGAAGAGGGGATCTGTAATAACTTGGATATTATTTGTTCTTGATGAGGGGATCTGTTATCACTTAAATTATTATTTTCCCTTGAAAAGGAGATCTGAAACAATTTAAATATTTTTTTCCTTGAAGAGGAGATCTGTAATAACTTAGGATATTGTTTGTCCTTGAGGAGGAGATCTGTAATAACTTAGGATATTGTTTGTCCTTGAGGAGGAGATCTGAAATAACTTAAATTAGTATATTTCTTGAAGAATCGAGCTGTAATAACTATATATCTACCCTTAACACTCTGCAAGCCATCTTTACATGGTCAAAATAAATTATGCGCTAAGCCCCATACGTAGATGCCTTCGGCCCACCAAAAGCAATACTTTTAAGAGATCTCATTTTAAAGAAACTGCTCTTTCACTATAAACTTGAAACCAAATCCGATTCATCCGTTATCTTGCAGGCGTCACTGACATGGTCGTTGCAACGCCAGATCACAAGCAAACCAACAAACTTATGAACAATCAGCTACGATACCACGAAGAACATAACAGAACCTCTTGGGATGTCCAAGAACATTTCTAGTTTGACAGCCCTTTTGGTAAAGCATTGTTACTGGTAAAATAAAAGGTTACGATCCCCATACTCTGATCGCTCAGAGAGAGAGAGAGAGAGAGAGAGAGAGAGAGATACCGTTACCAGGGGGAAAAGAGTAGCACGCGCCATCAGCCTCTTAACCCTCGACCCTTCTTCCTTCCACCTAGCCTCAGCACACTGTCACGTGCCTTACCTGACCAGCCCAGACCAAGGTCCCGACCATGATCGAAGAAATGCCCGTAAATCTCGCATTATCCCATTCGATTATCGGCTTTCTGCACTCCGACAACCTTTTGCGGGGCAAATCCCTTCTATTATGCATTCAGGGGACAGATGCTCGCTTAATCTCGGGGCGGGGTAATTAGAGAGGCACCCCTTACCCGCAGGTGACCTTTTCTTGGAAACAGATGCCGCCACAGACACTCTAACGACGATATCATAAGTTATTGGATGAACGACTGACTAACTGGTCGTTAGGTTTGCACGCTTTCAAGATGGCATCGGTGGTTGAATGCATGGCTGGTTTATGTTGTAGCTTCAAAGTTGCTTATATCTATGGCATTCTTTTGAAAGTTTTCTAGTATGACAGTGTGCTCTTGCGTATGAATATTTTCACAGAAAAGATAATAAAAAGAATACAGGCTGTTCATGAAAGTGATGCAAGCTACCCAAATTATCGCTAACACTTCCCAAGCAGAAATTTGATTCGTGACAAGCAGCATCACAAGGAAATTTCAAAGATTTTCGCCAAATCTTCGGCAAGTGGTAAAATTGGAGGGTTGAGGTATACAAATTGCAAAGCCCTTTTGTTAAAACGAAAATGATGTCAGTGAAAAATGTTTCCATAACCCTTCGTGCAAGTAAGTCTAAAAATTTTTGTAAGCACAGTTCAGTGTTCACTTGCTAATAAGAAGGGCTAGCAGCTCTTCCACTACAGTTCCAAGTTTATCAGTATCATACTGCATAATCTTAGTATGAAAATACATAGATGATTTAATCCTTTTTAGCTATTTCATTCTATATTTGTTTGTTTGTATGGTCCTTTTACGTTGTATGGAACCAGTGGTTATTCAACAACGGAACCAACAGCTTTACGTGACTTCCGAACCACGTCGAGAGTGAATTTCTATCACCAGAAATACACATCTCTCACTCCTCAATGGAATGGCCGAGAATCGAACCCGCGACCACCGAGGTGGGACGCTAATACCATACCAACCACGCCGCTGAGGCGCTATATATCAGCGTCACAACAGCTACCTTACGGTACCTACAACAATCATGCAGTTACTGGCCCCCTGTTTAAAATAGAAAAAATGACAGCACGCAAAAATACAATCTACGGACTAAATAAATAAATAAATAAACTAATATATCTCTAATTCCCCTTCGTTTTTCCCATTTCTTAAGCTCTTCTGTCTCTTCATTCCTGACCCCCGTCTGTTGTTCCCTTGTCCAGAGTCCAGTCTGCTCCAACTCTTAACGAGCAACGTCACGTGAGTCCTCTTGACCACCCGTCGCGACCCACGACAGCGGCTATGGCTTCGTCCTAATTGTTGTATCACAAGGAACTCCTGTTACCGCACCTTACTGTACGATGAGTTGTTTTTAATCTAATGAATTTCTAACAATATGACATCTGGCATTACAAAATTCCTCTAGGAAAGTCAGAACACAAACGCATGAAAGTCGTACCCAAATCGAGCTTCACCGTGGGATTCGAACACCCGGAATGACCAATAGTAAACACCTGCGTCTGTGCTCACCAGATGGCCTCGAGCGACTTAAAGGTTGCCAATGACAGATAATGAGTCGTCCAAAGAGCAGCGGAAGGGACAAATTAAAGCATTAGACACAATAAAGCCTCCCTGATTACCCGGATAAGGTGTACGGTGACAGAGTAGACAGTTGTGGATTTGCAGAAACTATATACTATATATATGCGGCTCGTTCAATATGTCACATCGATGTTCTGGAAATGAACGAATTCTAATCCGCTTAGAAGGATGACTTACGTAGGGGATATATTTATAATAATAATAGTATTACGTTGCTCTCTAGATTTCCAAAAATATATACACTACCACAAAATTGTCTAACAAATATAATTTGCTTACAAAAATACAAGTATCCTGGCTCTTTTGTAAATATCACATTCATAATTGCATTTGAGCGAAAAACCTGTATAGTATGTACACATCAATGTATGTATATACAATAATGTATTCTAGTTCTAATAAGGAACGAAACCTAATTTTATAGCCTTTTCCACAAGCTACCAACAAATGAAAATGTCCAAACACTTATTAACAAAATTAGCTCTAGGTTCAGAGAGTCAATTTTATCGTTATAAATATCATCATTAATCAGAAGATAAATCCTATTCGTATGGAACAAGCACACCAAAGAGGCCACTGACTTGAAAATCAAACTTCCAAGGAATAGGGCGCTAATTATGAAGAAGTTTATGCCTATCTACAGCCATATCTTTGTATCCTTCTAGTTTAGTACCTGTGATACAATATCGCGGAATAACAGAAATCTCAAAAAGTTCTTATTTGTTGAGAGAGAGAGAGAGAGAGAGAGAGAGAGAGAGAGGAGAGAGAGAGCAAGCACAAAGATCCTCCTCAATCCGGCCTCCTCTCCCTTCCTGCATATCTGGTGTTAATCTTCCAACTCATTCGACGAATCCCTCTATTCCAGACCCTTCCTGGACGATAAACAGCCAGCGAGCAACAGATTAACCCGGTCAACCCATCTGCCCAAATTGTTTATTCATTCAACAGCCCATTGTGGCCGATGTGCAACAGATTGTAACACGTAATTAATGTCCAGGGGCGTCTAGTGGGCAGGTTGTGTAGTGGAGTAACAGCAATCCTTTCTCGCACCCTTCTACCGCAATTTCTCTCTCTCTCTCTCTCTCTCTCTCTCTCTCTCTCTCTCTCTCTCTCTCTCTCTCTCAAGCGGGAGGCCGTGAAAGCTAAAGGGATTATTAGGTTTATCAACGACACAATCAGGAGAATTAATAATCTTAAATTAATTGAAGTGGATTATCCCGTCGCTACCTGAGAGAGAGGGAGAGAGAGAGAGAGAGGGTGGGGGCTCTTGGCTGAAATGGTCAATGGGGAAGGTTGCAACGTTGCAGAGTACCAGTTACTCCAATTGCATTTATTAGTAATTTTAAAGTGTGCAGTGATAACGTAAGAAT
>NC_087213.1:8172388-8174888 GCF_015104395.2 Macrobrachium nipponense | reverse complement strand
TTTTCTAACCCAAAACCCATTTAGGGACGGCTCCAAATCAATATGATGGGTCTCCCTTGAAGTCCTCTCTCTCTCCGTGCCATTTTCACCATAAAAATACAATAATCAGAGAAACGTTAAAACAAAAGAAAATTATCCAACAATGATATCCCTAAATACTTCCAAGGGCGTCTGCCCAAGGACCCACATCCCTTCACTCGCGCCTACGGCAAGTCACCTGTCCCCGTCCGAACATTTCCGGGAAAGAACGCACGCCCAAGGTACGGCGGCCGTCCCCTGGGAGTGATGACCACATTATCCAGCAGAAGGGGGGTAGTGAGAGAGAGAGAGAGAGAGAGAGAGAGAGAGAGAGAGTAGATGGCGGGACGCTAACGACCACCCGTATTTAACGACCGCATTTGCTTTATGATCTACATCGAGACGAAAGTGGAGCATGGCTGGAAGGGCTTTCGTGCAAGATGCAAGGCAATGTAAATTTTCATCGCGGGAGGATTCCAGGAGGAAATACGCAGGGGCAAAAACCACCGGGTGATCTATCTGAGATAGAGAGGTTCCTGGTGGGGGGTGGGGAAGGGGGGGGGGGGAGAGAGGAGGGGCAGAAGGGCCAGCGAGGGCGACGAAATATGAGGGTCACTTCAGGCTGGTGGGTTGAAGAGGGAAAATCCTATGCATTGGATGGGAATCTCCTATAAGAGAGGGGCCCTTAAACTTGCATAGGACAGACATCCACATTCCACTGGTGGATGGGGCGTCTTCCTCGGCCAGCTTTTTTCATCACCCCTTTCGACCCTTTTCTTTTTCCCTTTCTCTTTTTCCTACTGGAGGAGTTCAGTCTGGCTTTCTTACTAATATTATTGGATATTCTATAAATGATGCTTATCGGTGAAAATACGGGCAATTCAAATCATAATCCTTAAAACAGAATTATTTCTAGAGTAAACAAAAAATTATTCAACGAAAAGATTCCAATAATTTCTGATACTAACAGGTAGCATGAATAAACACAAAGGGAATAATCTGATAAGTAATAATTAGCATTTTCTATTTTTCTCTTATGGCTTATATTGGAAATGACTGAAGAAAAACAAACAAAAACTCTGAGACATATAAAAAAGTTCCAAGATTCCTATATGGAATAAAACATTGGAAATATATAAAATTAACCGGTAAGTCATTCTCACCAGTGATATTATTCACTTTCAGAACCAAAAGATAGAAAATAAAAAAGTAAATTTACCAAGCGATAAAATATTTCCCAACCGAAACTAACATTTAAGTCTACGGCATAAATACTACCAGACTAAGAGCACATTAAGCTAAATTTACGATACAAAAAACAACAGATATCCCCGATACAAACAAACAAA
Source organism: Macrobrachium nipponense (assembly GCF_015104395.2). Taxonomy (NCBI): domain Eukaryota; kingdom Metazoa; phylum Arthropoda; class Malacostraca; order Decapoda; family Palaemonidae; genus Macrobrachium; species Macrobrachium nipponense. The sequence continues at coordinate 8,173,521 of NC_087213.1, read as the reverse complement.
CAAAAAACAAACAAAGAGACAAACGCATCTCGGGACAGATACACACCAGCACCGCGAGTGAACCCATTAACACCCATATCATCAGACCTTACAACCGCCATTAGCTGCTTCGAAGAAACACACGCGGCCCGGGAAGAGCTATGAACATACACTAAATACAGCGACGGACGGACAGTCTCTCATCTGGAGAGAGAGAGAGAGAGAGAGAGAGAGAGAGAGAGAGAGAAATTGTTATGTTCTTACTCTTGTGATTCTCGCAGCCTGGTATTATTTGTCTACTACAAAAGAGAGAGAGAGAGAGAGAGAGAGAGAGAGAGAGAGAGAGAGAAGAGAGAGAGAGAGAGACTGTCTGAAGTTTTTGCTCTCGTGCTTCTCTAAGCCTAGTCCTGTCTGTGGGGAGAGAGAGAGAGAGAGAGAGAGAGAGAGAGAGAGAGAGAGAGAGAGAGAGAGAGAGAGATTTTCGCTTTCGTGCTTTTCAAGAAAGACGGTCAGTCACATATTAATTAAGACAAGAAAGACACTCACTTATAAATTAATTAAGACAGTAAAGACCTTCAGTCACAAATTACTTAAGACAAGAAAGACCTTCAGTCACAAATGAATTAAGACCTGAAAGATATTCAGTCACAAATTAATTAAGACTAGAAAGACATTCACTTACAAATGAATTAAGGCAAGAAAGACATTCAGTTACATTGAATTAACCGACAGAAAGGCATTCAGTCACAAATAAATTAAGGCAAGAAAGATATTCATTTGCAAAATAATTAAGACAAGAAAGATAATCAGTTACAAATTAATTAAGACAAGATGATACTCAGTTACAAATCAATTAAGACAAGGAGGACATTCAGTTATAAATTAATTTTGGGGGGTTTCCTTTTTATTCATTGGTTACCTTGAAAACAGGCGAAATAAGGCAAATTACTAATTTCTTATTATTTGTTTAACTAATTTGCGATGACTTTGGGAAGGACACAAAGAATAAGAAACTTAAAGATTTTAATCTTTACGTTTTTTATATAAAAATCAATTACAGTGGTAGAACACCACTGCTTTATTGCCTAATGATAATGATAATAATACCTGAGGCATAAGACCAGGCCCTAAAAACCAGATATGTCCAAAGAACA
>NC_087213.1:8147388-8167388 GCF_015104395.2 Macrobrachium nipponense | reverse complement strand
AAGGACGAAAAATTCTACAATTTATCACTGAATTTAAAGAAACACGTTATCTAAAATAAAAATCTTTTCATCTCTAATTAAATGAATGATCCTTCCTTTACAATTTTCCGTTTGTTTTACGTTAAGCCAGCCTCGAGCAGCGCGGGCTTTCGCTCTATGGCAGCCAATATTCTTCTCAATGTATCCAATTTTAAGTCGAAACAGCTGTTGCAAATACCACCTCATATATTAGATTAAAACATTTTTTAAAAAATCCCTTCGAATTCACTATTAATATTCAATTCAACGCAGTAACTCTCAATTAAAACATCCTATTTCATAATGAATCTAAGACTTGGCTGAACTGAAATTCTTCTTTACTCATATTCGATGTAAATAAAAAAAAACAATCGATTAATAAATATTTCATTGCATTTAATATGGTTAAGGATTTAGAGGATAAAACGGGACTTTAAATTGAAGAAACATCACTAAATTACAGATCAATAAATTACAGATCTCTGCACATTACAACTACTTTCAGAGAAATACGGATAACAGAATGTATTTGAGAGTTCAAATAAAAAAGCGGATACAATAACTTTTATAAACTGACCGTATGGTGTTGATTGATGAAGAGCACGAGTCTCAATAATAGTATACCATTTAATAATTTAAAATAATTGTTTTTTTTCGATTTAGAAAATATCTGCTGTTGCTATGCCACTATATATATATATATATATATATATATATATATATATATATATATATATATATAATGTGTGTGTGTGTGTATTATGAGAGAGAGAGAGAGAGAGAGAGAGAGAGAGAGAGAGAGAGAGAGAGAGAGAGAGAGAGATCTGCTCTGTACACTTCAAAACTTGTCACATTATTAGACAACATTATTAGACATAGTTTTGCACCATAGTTTTAACTGTTTGATTAGGTCAACCCATGCAACACATACATATATATACAGGAATAGTATAAATAACTACATAGATATAACATACAATAATATATATAGTAATACATATATATATCTATATAGATTATCTCCTATATATATTTATATATATCTATATACAATATCATCTATCATAGATAACTTATATATATATGTGGATATATCTATATAATTATTATCTATATATCATATATATATATATATATATATGATATATAAAATATATATATATATATACACACACACACACATATATGACTTGTTCAAACTGATAAAACTATAACGAAAAATTATGGCTAATAACTGAAAAAAAAATTTTATTATAAGAGGAGATTCTCTCTCTCTCTCTCTCTCTCTCTCTCTCTCTCTTCTCACACACCACAACACACCACACATACACACGCGCGCGCACACAGACACGCACAGAGTCGTGTTCTCATAGCACATAATGGGATCGTATGTCTGCCACCCATTGGTAGATAATTGGTAAAAAGAAACAAAAAAAAAAGTCCACCTTATTTCCACTCTATGGCAAGGATAGGGCGAGGTGAGTAATAGATACAGTTGTTTCTCTCAGATATACGAGCTACTACTTAAGGGGAACCTCATTACCAGAGATGCTTCTACAGGTTAATTGGGGGGGGGGGGGGGGAGATGGAGGGAGGGTGGAGATACCTTCTGGGTGAAAGAACGTGAGAAAGGTACAAAAAAAGGTAAACAGTGAACATTAAAAATATGATAACAATGACAAAAATACCGAAAGATTTATGTTAAGGTTAAGTGGTATCATTGCTATAGAGTAACGAAGGTACAACACGATACGAAAAAAGAGGATATCATGTATATGAAAAAGAAGAAAATACAAGATAACAAATTTTCAACACGTTAAAAGGTAGGTCACAGGGAGACACAAAAACAGTAACAAGTGTAAAAGTGTAAAGTAAATGAAATGGAATAAAATTGGAATAATAAAAGCAATTTGAGAAAGGTCGTGAAAACGATGGAAGTTGATAAACAGAAAAATAATTATTACTATAAATAAAAATTTCTCACATGACAAAATATTCAAATCAAATAAAAGTTCTGTTACTTTGAAATGAAATGCAAAAATCAGTGCAAATAAATAATTATAACTGCTATAAAATGACTATATAGTCATTAAAATAAATACCATGACTATACAGTAATTATATTTATAATGACAGTAAACAAAATTACACATAAAACGAAATAATCAATGAAAATAAAACATCACTAATCGGTAAATGAGAGAAATTATTCCTGAAATAAACGAACATTAAACAGAGAGAGAGAGATTCGAAGGAGCGACGGAGAGATGAGAGAGAGAGAGAGAGAGGAGAGAGATGAGAGAGAAGAGAGAGAGAGCCGATGACCCTCGAGAGAGAGGGGGGGGCGAGGATGAGAGGGCGAATGAGAGAGAGAGCGAGAGAAGAGAAGGAGAGAGAGAGAGAGAGAGAGAGAGAGAGAGAGACTATCCCGTGACGGTAATCACCATGGTTGCAAAGTGGAGATAGTGAGGGCTTTCGTTTCCAAAGTCTTAACCGATAGCTGCCGAGACCTGGTCGAGAGAGCTTGTCCCAAACACTACTTCAGGGCTTGAGAGTATTCTGGGATTCTCTCTCGCTTTCTTCTCCGCTTTCAAAAGATACATTTACTTTTGTTTCAAATTTTCCCGTCCGACAATTTATTGAAGGGTATGGGTTTTACTTGAAGTTAATTATGTCAGAGTAAATTGTATTTAGATTGGAGTGAAAGTTATCCATCATGTACGTAGTATGCCTACCACTGTGTTTATATATATTATATCTATATATATATAATATCTATTATTATATATATATATATATATATATATCATATATATATATATTAAAACCTCTTTCGGTCAATCACTTTGCACAGACCTCATTATTGACAAAATAAAAATAAAAATAAAATAGGAATTCATTTTCCGTTTTAATAGTTCTCCAAAATCAATAAAAAAAAAAAAAAAAAAACTTTTTTCACTCCTAACTAAGTCAGAAGGACCCTTCGCTAAAAAAAAAAAAAAAAAAAAAAAAAAAAAAATTTTTTCCCGTCCGACAATTTATTGAAGGGGTATGGGTTTTACTTGAAGTTAATTATGTCAGAGTAAATTGTATTTAGATGGAGTGAAAGTTTATCCATCAGTTACGTAGTTATGCTACCCACTGTGTTTATATATATATATATATATATATAATATATATATATATATATATATATATATATATATATATAATATATATAAAAAACCCTCTTTCTGTCAAATCACTTGCACAGACATCATATTGACAAAAATAATTAAAAATAAAAAAATAAAAAATAGGAATTCATTTTCCGTTTTAATAGTTCTCCAAAAACTAAAAAAAAAAAAAAAAAAAAAACTCATCCTCCAACTAAGTCAGAAGACCTTCGCCTTATAAAAAAAAAAAAAAAAATAAAAAAAAAAAAAAAAAAAAAGGAAAGAAGTCAAAAAGGCAGGGAATAGGACAGGGCGTGCGGGTCCAGTAATTACGAGGCGGCCGCCAGAGGGACACCCCAGCATCCGACTCAGCATCACATCAACACAGATTTTTAACTCACAGGAGAGAGAGAGAGAGAGAGAGAGAGAGAGAGAGAGAGAGAGAGAGAGAGAAGACAGAAAAATTGGGGGAAAAAAGACTGAGAAAGTCTCACGACTCATGGGTAAACAAGATCTTTGCCTCTGTCCTTTTAGTTTTATTTCTAATTCTCGAACTCAACGTAGAAATTTTATGTCTCGTAGAATGGTCGTATACTCGTATACAGAGTATACAGGCATTTATACAATACACACACAAATATATACATATATACAAATATATGTATATATAAATATAAATATAAATATAAATATACATTTATATTTACATATGTATATAATGTAAACGATGGTCGTACGAAGCTAACGAGGAAAATACTTATTTAATTCTCTGTTAAATTTCTATCATCCTTGTATCTATAAACATACTAGCCAATACAAGGTCAGCTAACATCATTATCATTTCTCTCTCTCTCTCTCTCTCTCTCTCTCTCTCTCTCTGAATCTGTGGCACCATTCTTGGTTTCACTTGTAAAATGAAGGGAGAAAGAGGAATAAATATAAGCATGTGCAAGATTATATTGCAATTGCAACAACACTAAATAACGTACATCATACAAGGAAAAATGATCCTAACACTAACCATTAAGACAGTTCTGAAGGAGAAATTGATCCGTTTAACGAGAGTAATCAAGTTAATGAAGTTAATGAAAGAATTAGTCTATTAATTAGACAAATCGAGTCACACCTGCAATGCTCAATAAGTAAAAATTACCCGACAGTTAATACACAAATCCACAAAGTAACAAAGAAGCATTTATAACATCGGTAAGTTACTTCAAGCAAACTTAAATGAAAAAAAAAAAAACAGATTCTGTCGCAGTAAATGTAACGGAGCATTACTGCTTCAATTACATTACCAACAGAAGCAATCCAAGTAAAGATGCGAGGAGAAGAAGAAGAAGAAGACGAGGTAGAATTATATCAGGGGGAAGAAGAAGAGGGAAAAGAAGAAGAAGAAGAATATGAGGGGAAAGAAGAAGAAGAAGGATATGAGGAGAAAGAACAAGAAGAAGGATATGACGGGAAAGAAGAAGAAGGATATGAGGGGAAAGAACAAGAAGGATATAAGGGGGAAGAAGAAGGATATGAGGGTAAAGAGAAGAATGATATAAGGGGATAAGAAGAAGAATGATATAAGAAGAAGAAGAAGAAGAATGATATGAGGGTAAAGAAGAAGATAGATATGAGGGGGGATAAGAAGAAGAATGATATGAAGAAGAAGAATGATATGATAGAAGAAGAAGAAGAAGAAGAAGAAGAAGAAGAAGAAGAAGAATGCACTTTGACCTGGTCCTCCTCCCCTAACCCCCACGCACCGGCCCCCACGTCCCCGCCCCTCGCTCTATGAAACGATGTTTTCATGACCTTCCTGAGAGAGAGAGAAAAGGGAACAATCGCTTCCAAACCTGGCAGTACAGACCGAAAGTAAACAACCAAACCCCACACGCAATACTATAATCTAGCCCTAACAACTTTCTTAGAAAAAAAACTAACATAAAACTCCAAAGTTTTTTCCTAGCTGGAGAAAGGGAAAAAACTCACAAGGTCATCTTTTCGCTGACCTAAGTAACTTGGGCCACGGCCAGATTAAGCTGGTCAAGCTTTAGCTGTGAAGAAAAATATAGTTGGGGGAGGGGGGAGGGGGCGGTGTTCGTAATACGATGCAGATGTCTGGGTTATGACAAATGTTATGGATGAATACTGTTCTTCCATTTAGTTAATTATTTTATGATGTATCAATCTTCTACTTCTGTAAGAGCATACATACTTACCTTTGGAATACCGCAAAACCGTCAGTTATAACAATAATTAAAATAAATAAAAAAAATATGTTTTAAATGTTCTTGAACATGACATTCCAAGAATAACTTCGTAACTAATATATTTCTAGCATCTTTTTTTCAGAGAACCACATTCCATGAGCCCATTTTTAGGAACTGGGTCAAAACTTGCCCCTTTCACACAAAGAGAAAGGATTTTCAGCGACATGTAAAGGAACTATTACAGTTCATCATTGCAGGTGAAATACTTCCCCAGTTCTGGGTAAAAGGCTTCGTCGTCTGGTGCTTCATCACTGGAGACGCATAATCAAAATATAATGTTCGGCCGGAGTTGCGGAAGGGGACCGAACGTTTGTCATATTTCCAATTTTTTTTTTTTCCGTTGATACTGAGTCATAAGAAACACTGAGGATTTATAATTGAGGAGGAGGAGGAGGAGGAGGGAACAGAGAAGGAGAACAATAAAGACAAGGCGAATGAGGTGGAAGTGGAGGCAGAGCAGAAGTAGAGCAGAAGTAGTAGTTTCTGATCAAAGTGGTCCAGCAATCGCCGCGAAGCATGACCAAAGCAGGGGCGGAGGAAACTAAACCGACCTAAGCTCAGAGGACCATCAAGTATTATCTCTAAAATCCTTAACGAGCTTTATGGACCCTTAACTACAAGCTCGGACGATGACTGGGACTCGAGGGGAATTCCTCTTTAATAGAGAAAACACTGGATCCATACGAAGCTCATCCAAGCAGTGAGTGAGTTCGCTGAGTAGCTCCCTCCTCAACAGACGTAATTGTGATACTTTCGAGGAAGACTGGGGCCATTGTTAGAAATGATACAAATAATCTTAACAGGACAGAGAGAGAGAGAGAGAGAGAGAGAGAGAGAGAGAGAGAGAGAGAGAGAGAGAGAGAGAGAGAGAGAGAGGCCTCTAGGACGGCTGTCTATCTGTAACGAAAGTAAACCGACTCCCTTGTAAGCAGTTGTTATAATCGCATCCATTACACAGCTCGTCCAATCGGCGCATCCACTTAATTTTTCAAATTAACTCCTTCAGATTTGATAGAATCAACTGCCACGTCTCCGAAATAGGTCGTTACCATACGGGAGACTTTTTCTTCTACTTTATGAGAAGTCATTCCCACAGACGCCAGAGAAAGAGGAAAAATCGGAAAAGGGCATAATGACATCCTGTTTGGTGCGGATTAGCTTCATCTAGTTTCATTTGGCTGAGAAGCCACACTGTCCTATCAGTTTAACATGGCGGGAGAGGACCAGCAGCAGGAGTACATACCTCCCCCAGCCCCACCCCTTCCCCCACCCCGGTCACCGCAATCCTCGACACTACTTTTTGTCCTTGTTCTAATCCCTGCATTGGAACCGGAAAAATCATATGAAAACATAGTCTGTTTCCAAGCTTTAGAACGCGCAGCGCTGCCACGGGTGACTGAAATACGCCTATTACTTTTCTTCGAGGTCTGTATTTAAATAAAATACGATTTAAATAAAAAATACTTAATGTAATAAATGGAAAACCGTTGGTTACTTTCTGCCGAAGGCAGACATCCAGCCAGGGATCACGAGAAGGCAACACGATGAACATTGGCTTGCTCCTCAGGGACGAACCGGTCCATTGAAGAACATGGGAGAAGATGACTCTCTCTCTCTCTCTCTCTCTCTCTCTCTCTCTCTCTCGTCTCTCTCTCTCTCTCTCTCTGTATTCTTTTCCAAGTTATCTTACTCTTGTCAAATGATCGTCGATCCTCTTAGCAGACACCACACCTACATCTGGCTATGACTCTACTCAGCCTGATCCACCAAATGGACATCAGTGTACAGCAAGTGGAGTCTGAATGACGATTAATGTGCTTACTCAAAAGTGAGTAATTTTCTTCATATGTCTTTGCTCACATATGAGTAAAACAAAAAATACAATAATTAAAGAGTAGATCAGAACGAGCTTCGTTACGAATGACTCGGATTTTTACCCCACAATAACCTTAAAAAAATACACTTTCCCAATCTGATTTCGATTTTGGTATATCTGTAAATATTTGCAAAATAACTTAACGTCTTAGTATATATATATATATATATATTATATATATTATATATTATATTGTGTGTGTGTGGGTTGTAATATATATATATATATATATATATATATATATATATAGATATATATTTGTGTTTGCTGTGTGTAGTATATATATATATATATATATATATATATATATATATATATATGTGTGTGTGTGTGTTGTGTGTGTGTGTGTGTGTGTGTACACACACACACACACACACACACACACACATATATATATATATATATATATATGATGTGTTTGTGTGTGGGTGTGTAGTATGTGTATGTATGTGTATATATATATATATATATATATATATATATACATATACATTCCGTATGTATGTATGTATGTATATATATATATATATATATATATATATATATATATACTACATACATACGTAGTCCTCTTTCCCCGTCTGAGAGTATGATGTGTTGACACTCGTAATAAACAGTTAAATACTTTAAAAAGAACAAATAGACAACAAACAGGAGACCAAAAAGGGAAAAACATGACTTCATTGTCAAAGGTGATAAACAAATAAATAAATAAATAAATAAAAACGCTGTCTAGCAACGAGGGTATTAGATTGATAACAAAATGTTGAATATCAGATCACTCTAAACGTTTCGAACTGAATCTGCAGCATTAAATTCTACTACTTGAGTCGGAGACAAATACTACTTGAGCCCAGAGACAAATTCAATATGAAACAGATGAAGCAACTCAGTAGGGTAAATAAAGCATCTGGTGGTTCCTGTGATTTGAAGACGTCTTCAACTGTTCTCATCACACTGAAGATTGGAAACGATTCAGAGATAAAGGCAATTTCATATCTTACACCGTGAATCAAAAAGAGTTGAAACCCACTTCAGAGATAATAATAAGAAATTAAAACACTCTCAGAATGTTGTGAACGAAAAATACAAGGAATAACAGAAGAAAAAGGGGTAAACTCCACTGCCACAAAAGATTGGGCGATTTACGACGAAACATGAACAGACGAGGAACGGAATGAATTAAAGAGGGATATATCACTCTCTGGCGATCGGTAATCAAACGAAAAAAATGGAACAAGCACACACACACAGAGAGAGAGAGAGAGAACGAAGATGATCGAAAGACAGACAACATATGTTTGTATGTGTATAAAGAGGCTGGAAGGGGAGAGGTCGTGTGGTGGGGGGGGGGGGTATCAGAGGGGGGGAGGGGGCGAGAGGACCCCTGCCGTAAGGCGGAGAGGTGTTCCCCGGGGCACTAATATCAACGTCAGCGGGGCAGGAGGCTCCTCGTTCTTTTATTTGCATATCAGAGTTTTTATCGCCTTTTTAGAGACTTGCACATGACCCCCCTCCCTTCCCCCACCCCCCCAACACCCCTCCCTCCACCACTGCCCCACCCCCTCCCCCTCCAATTTTTCTTTACATCCCAGACTACGTCATTTTTAGCCCCTGACCCTGTGTTAATTACTTTCAGTCGCTTCTTACTGTTATTAAAAAGGTAATTACGCTTCCTCTGGATGGAGCCGACGTTCTCTCCCTCGATTTTTTCTCTCTCTTTCTTTCTCTCTCTCTTACTCTCTCCATCATCTCAATCTCTCCTCTGTTCTTGGTCTGAACCTTTTAAGATGTTTCGCATTCAAGCCAATAACATTATTCTTCACTTCCTTCTTCACACAATTTTTTTATTATAATAATATAATATAATATATAATAATATATATATATATATATATATATATATATATATATTTTATATATACATATACACATATATACATATCATATATATATATATATATATATATATATATATATATATATATATATATATATATATATCCTTGAGCGTTCTGAAATGAAAATCATATTCACGGACTCATTAAACAGATAAATATACACAACTGTTCTTGAGTGCAATCATATGCTCGCGCCAACTCACTCCGCTTGGAACTGACAATCCAAAACATCAATAATAAAAGAAGACTCCGGAAAATCCTGATAAAAGTTAATAAATCAGGAAAGATCTTTTTTCTCTCTTTTCTTCCGAAACGCCTTCCATCTCAGTCCCTCATCCTCATACACTCCATTAAAAAAAAAAAAAAAAAAAAAAAAAAAAAAAAAAAAAAAAAAACCGGCGCTATTTTACGCTCTTCGAAACAATTTTACTCCGTAATTTTTCTCCTCTACGGTTCTCACTCTAATGTTTCATTTTAGTCTGACGCTCTTGCGCGCGCGTATATATATACGTATGTACGTATGTGTGTGTGTGTGTGTCTATATGTGTCTGGTAGTGAGAGTCGAAAATTACTCTCCCTTGTTGTCGACTTTTTACATAATTAATCATAGCCTCCCGATGAGCAGTTTTTAATTACAGTTTTACAGTCGGTGGGCCAAGAGAGCATCTTCAATATTACGCAGTTTTTCCTCCCCACCCCAACCCCCCGATCTCTGCTCTTTCTATTCTTAAGAATAGACGCCACAATAAAGAGGAGTGAGTGAGTACCTGTGTCGTCGTGTTATGAACGCGCTCCTGGTTTCTTAAACATTCTTAATACCTAACCAAGTAATCGTTGAGGTCAACTGTTTGATTAGTGAAGAAGCGAATATGAAAATAAATATAAAAATTAAAAATAAAATTTAAAACTAAACACGATATTTAAAACACTAAACACATTTTTTTAATGAAAAATTAAACAATATTTACTAAGCGAAACCAAATTTTTAAAAGAAACACTAAACAAATTTTAAAAAGTGAAAGCAAAAAAATTTTTAATGAAGAAATAAAATAAGTTCTAAAAAGAAAAATTAAACAAAATATTAAAAAAGGAAAATTAATTTTTTTACAAGAAAACTAAATAAAAAGCAAAACAAATTTGTAAAAAGTTCCTGTTTGAGGCCCTAATGAGAAGCCAGCCCATTTGCAGCCGACCACAGCCTCAGTCTCTCTGTCAACAACAGGTCTAATGAATAACATTATCTTCTCTTTTCCATTATCTTCTCTCTTTTTTTCTTGTTTTCCCCTTCTTCGGTCAGCATTTTTAAACAGTTTTTTTCTTTTTTAGCCTGACGTGAAGTGCCATTAATCATGACGTTTGGCTCTCAGATTGGAAAAAAAAAAACAAAGGGCCTTATATCACGGCGACAAACATGGAATATTAAAAAAGAAAAAAAAATTGAACACAGACTAAGAAGTCAAGTGAACAAGTAATGTTTTATACGCTGCACAAAACAGTTTCGCAACATTGCAATAACAAATCAAATATGAAATTGATTGATCTATTTATTGTTACCAAAACGGACGTCACAACATCTAAGTTATTAAATATGAATAACAGAAAACGTACTTAATTAACAATGTAAGCGATATGAATTCCTATACAAACAATGCATTAAAACATAAACAATAAAACATTTACTCAATGCAAACTAATTAACCAACATGAAAAAATCCACACTATTGGCAAAACAAGAGATTCTTTTTTTGGTTTTCGAAAACAACCCGTGTGAATCAAGTCAAAACACCGAACCAAAGCATAAGCACGTCAACCTTCGTAAGCACGGGTTATTATTACTATTATTGGAGAGTGTATTAGAGAAAGGCATAGAAGCACGCTTAAAAACAATATAATGAGCCACAGACGTATTTAGTAACAATAATGATGATGATGATAGTCTTATAGTAATAGTAGTACTACTATTACTACTACTACTAATACTATAGTAATAATGATAATAATAAAATGCTATTATTATAATTATTTGCAAAAGGTGTAGCAGTATACATAACAATAATATCATCAGTCACAAAAGCAGTAATAATGATGATGAAGATGACAATCATATAAAAATAGTAGAATTAATAGCAATAATATCAGCAGCAGCAGTAGTAGTAATAGTAGTATTAGTAGACTAGTAGCACTGCTAGTAGCAGTAGTAGCAGTGTCATAATTATTTAAAACCTTGTTAAAACAACGCCCGTCCTCCTTCTCCTCCTCCTCCTCCTCCTCCTCCTCCGACGTCGACGCGAAGGCCCCACCCAGCCTTTACGACGCCCATTAGCTCGCTAATAAACGCCCGGAATAGGAGAGGAGGCCGGAGAGAGTCGCCAAGTGACAATCAGGTCCTGAGGATATCGGGTGGGCCCTTCCCAGGAGGGGGGAGAGGGCGTCCTTGAATGACGACTCCATCAACAGGAGTGTTTATGGGCTCGGGCATGTCCTCCTTATTGCCTACATAACGCCACTTACAACACGCCCCCTTAAGTGGCGGTGCGATGAGTCTGTAAGGTGATGAGACCTCCCGTGGAGATACGGTGGGCGGGGAGGACGTTCAGACGAGGAGAGGAAGGAGAAGAACAAGAACGAGAGGAGGAGGAGGAGGAGGAGGAGGAGGAGAGGAGGAGAGACTTAAGAATATGTAAAAACTGGCTACTTTCTGATGTAGTGAGAAGAGAGGAGAGGAGACGGAGAAGAGAGCAGAGAGAGAGAAGGGAGAGAGGAGAGAGAGAGAGAGTTCAGCTTATGTAATACAAATATTACAACGAATTATCAAGATGCAAATCTTGGATCTATTGAATAGATATGCAAACATCAATTCACATATATACTTCCGCGCACACACACACATATATACATAATATACAATAATATAAATATATATAATATATACACACACATACATACACATACACACACACACACACACACACAACACACACATATATATATATCTTATATATATATATATATAATATATATATAGACAGCCTTTCGACTCAATATCCCTTACTTGCTAGGTAAAGGATATTGAGTCGAAAGGCCTTGCAGCCCTCCTGTTTTTCACTTTTTTTCGTGGCTTTTGCCTTTATTTATATATTCATCACGTTCCAAATTTTCATGAATCAATTTCACATATATGTACTATAACTATATTATAAAATATAATTCAAATATATATATATAATATATATATATATATATATTTATATATATAGTTTGAATGTGTGAACTGTGCGATCGCGTTCGCAGATATTTCACCAATACACTTATTTTACTTTTTTGTTTCAAACAATTTTTTTTTCGTGTACAGACGAAACCAACGAAGCCAAAAACCTGTATCATAAAAATGTAGTTCCATAAAAAACCAGTAAAAAAACTTTTATCCATTTTACCCTTCACAAACTATATATATATTTATATGTGTGTATATATACATACATATATATATATATATATATATATATATATATATATACTTATATATATATATATATATATATATATATATATAGATATATATACACCACCTACTTCAAGCAATAAATAAAAAATATGCATGCAAGCAAAAAGCACCTCGGAATGACGATATCCCCAAACAGGTACACACCATTTGGTCAAAGCAAAAAAAAAAAAAAAAAAAAAAAACGAATCGCAGGTAAGCCATTTAACTTTTCTCTAGTCCGCCATAAATGAGGGGATTAGTGAGGGGAGGGGCGATTACTCACGGCAGTCAATGGGTAAGTAATCCTCGAGCAGTCAAAAGAGGGGGAAAAAATCCAAAAGCCATTGATTATGGAATGAAAATGAATACTTAATAAAGCCCCCTAAAGCCATGCCCATTATCTGGGCTAAACTTTGGCCACCCGTCATGGAGCCGTAATTGTCGGGTGGGTCATGCACCTGTCATTTGCGCACCTGGGAGGTACGAAGTGCTACAGGGGGCAAAAGTCTACCTGGAACACTTTCATAAAAGGAAAGATAAATAATCGCTGTGTAACCTTTGGCCCTCACCAAATTTCACAGGTTTTGAACGAGGGACACGAAATGAGACTACTGTATAAATTTGTAAAATAATTAAAATAAAATAATAAAAGGTAAGACATGCGTTAACAGAATAAAGAACACAGACGAATGATAGAAATCATAATAAAGCAAAAGGGCCAAAAACCTAGAGGAATATAAACTGAAACTAAAAAAGCTTAAAAAAGGGAGCAAAAACAGGCACTAGTTAACAAAGCGTGTCTAAGAAAATAAAAATAAATAAAAGCGAGTGACATAAGTAATAAAAGAGAAAACTGACGTAAACAAAATAATGCACTACGATGAAAACTAAAGTTATAAATAGAAAACCTAAGGAAAATCATTATAAAGTAATAAAAAAAGAGACAGGATATTCAGACAAAATACGTACATTAAATAACCGTAGAACTAGGGGGAAAAGGGGAAATAAACAACAAAGCTATAAAGTAACTATAACGTAAACAAGAAGGAAATTAAAGCAAAACAAATGCGAAAATATAAAACAATAACGAAGGAGAAAAGATCAAAGAAAACAAATGGGCAAAATAAATCACAATAAGATAAAACCAAAAAATATAAACACAGTGAAAAAAGTAACAACTATTATCGGAGCAAAACCAAGGAAATAAAAAGAATGAGCAAAAATAATTGCTTGAGAAAGTATAACAAAGAAAATGTACTAATACTGGAGGAGGAGGAGGAGGAGGAGGAGGAGTTGGTGGTCAATCAGTTATCATTCGTGATGCATATTGGGCAATCCTTTGAATGGATGGAAGAGGTTCTGAAGCGATCCACGAAAGCTTAATGGCACACGTAAGGCTGATAATCGATTATGCATTTACGTGCAACAAAGAGTAAATAATCATTTGATGACATTAGTAAATGGGTAAGTTTACTGAGGGGTTTCTTCTATAACTATAATAAAAAGTTCTTATGATTCCTAAGAGCTAACTTTTCACGGTAAAAAAAAAACATCTCACAATTTGTATGCATCATTTACACTCTTACATACCTAATGAATAGTATCAAAAAATCACAAAGCAAATATACTGAGCTTATGTTATGGAATGAATACATGCCATTTATAATCTAGAATTATCCCAGAAGAAGAGACAGTATATCGAAAAATGAACTGTAAGTAAATTAATAAAAGTATTCATCAACAATGGTTGTTCCAAACAGCTTAAAAATAAAAACCGATCATTCGAACTTGCAAAAAATCTTAAAAACTATAACAAAGCTGAACCAATCAAAGCAAATGTAAAGCTTTCATTTGCGCGACTAAAACGAAATAAGTACAGTGGCTGTCCTTTGGCAATGCTCCACCGCATTAGAAATGTGTAACGTAACTGTCAATCCCTGACACAAGTCAAGTCATACTCTTCATAATTCATGACGAGTATTCTACCAATCACTGTAGCGTACCAACCCTTCCCTCCCTCCCCCTATCCCACCCTTCATCCACGAACACCCACCCCACCCAAGACTGCTAGACTCTTAGCCCCACGCGTGTCAAGACCACCGTCGGTTTATCATTGTCAAAATTACCCTAATTTCACCTTCCACGATTCCCCGAAATAAGTGGCACACTCGCCAAGTTTATGGTGGCCACACTACCTGTGGAGTGATCCCCCAAAACTTTGTACTTATCCATTACCGTGATTTTTCTTTCGTTTGTGGTCGCGTGTGCTGGCGTTCCAGGTAGCTCACTCACAGTACCAAAAGTGCACATATATTTTTTCTTACACTGGAGACAGAGGCGACATCCTGCCAAATTGTATACATTTACTATATCTATTTACCACTGTAAGTTACGGCAACACAAACACATAACACATGTACAAACATATGTATGTATATATAATATATACTATAGTCCCAGTCAACATTCCAGTGGTTTACTATCGTGCACTGGCAACGTGCCATAAAGACCTTGGACGCACTGTTAACCGGTAAGTTGCCAGGACACACTAATGAAGCATTAAGACTGGTCGGTTACCATCATGGACTCCTTCCCTGCCCTGTCTTCTAAGAAGAGCATTGTTAAATAATTCAGAGGACGTTAAAATACAACCATGCATACAAGCACATAAAAATAATTTCTAAAAAAAAAATCTGTAATGAGAATTCTCACCCACATTCCGTATTTCCTGCTGATCAGATTTCTGACAATGGTCACAACATTAATATTAAATAAACTAAAAAAAAAATCTACTATCCGCTACTCTACGAAACCGTACCTCCATATGAACAAGAATCAGCACATTCTCAAAAGAACCGTTATATATATATATATATATATATATATATATATATATATATATATATATATATATATATATATATAAAATATACATGAAAATTTTGAATTTTATCATGAAAATAATTGCTTAGCATCAACTTGCAGTCAATCCTACAAGAATAATACATACAAAAATGGTCAGAGAGCTGGAAATTGAGAGAGAGAGAGAGAGAGAGAGAGAGAGAGAGAGAGAGAGAGAGAGAGAGAGCTCATCACCTGACTTAACAAAACAATATACGCAATTTTCTATACAAGTTTCTTTACTCAATGATTAAAGCTCCCAAAATTTTTCTTAAAACCTGTAGAGAGAGAGAGAGATGAGAGACCGAGAGAGGAGAGAGAGAGAGAGAGAGAGAGAGAATAAGGTACTACAGGTCACCTAACAGGTTAATCTTTAGCATGTCATTAACGGGGCGGGGGGCGGGGGAGATGGCGTGTGCCAGGTCACGTGCCGGGCTGACCTGAGGAGGGCTGCTGACCAAACCATTATGGCGATTGCCTCTGAGTGGACGGACAAAAATCTTTCTGGAAATGAGGTACTTAATCTCAACGAGGGATCTTAACCTATTGCGTCAGGCGACAATTTCCTCCCCATCTGCATTCACATTCTAGAGAGAGAGAGAGAGAGAGAGAGAGAGAGAGAGAGAGAGAGAGGTGTCTTGGTTCTTTACACAATATTTAGTAGATAAAACTTGCATACATTCAGCTCACAACCGTTGCATGGAGAGAGAGAGAGAGAGAGAGAGAGAGATGAGAGAGAGAGAGAGAGAGAGAGAGAGAGAGAGGTTGTCTTGGTTCTTTACACAATAATTAGTAAAGATAAAAACTTGCATACATTCAGCTCACAACCGTTGCATGGAGAGAGAGAGAGAGAGAGAGAGAGAGAGAGAGAGAGAGAGAGAGAGAGAGAGAGAGAGAATATATACGCACAATAAATACTCATCATATACATATAATATAATATATATATATATATATATATATATATATATATATACATATATATATATATATATATATATATATATATATCTATATATATATATATATATGGCAAAATAACAATGTAAGGTTGGTATATTATCATGCATATCAAATAAGAATAAAAGCCAAGAGAAGTCTACCTCTAACAACATAATCCTAAAAGCCTATTCCCAAGACAAAATGCAAAGAAATAAGAAGAAACGTAAAAATAGGCTAAATCAAGTGAAATAAAAGAAGGTATGTGCAAGGGGAAAAAATCGTATTCTCGAGAATTTATATCAATCAAATTTTGTGGATACTTTTCGTCTTGCTCCAAGTTTAGATAATTATGTTCCCAGGTTGAATGTCCTATTCTGTATTATGACAACTGACTTGATAGAATTGGCTGTTGGCAACCACTTTCCCTAAGTTGTTTTATTTGTGTGTGCTTTGTACGTACACACACACACACACACACACATATATATATAATATATATATATATATATATATATATATATATATATATATATATATACTATAATATGCGAATTATGGAAATTCCCCCCCAAAAAAATTGTATTTTCGTTCGGTAACTCTTTCGAAATATATTTGCAGATTGAGGAATTTGACGAAAACACAATTTCCACCGGCAAATTCTATTAGTCGAGTGAGTCTTGAAATGAATAAGAAGATATCCAACCTAGGAACATCCTGTGATTAAGACAGAGAGAGAACAAAAGGACTCCACAAAACTCGAAGACTAACTAATCCCTTCCTTCTCCCTAATATACAGATGAATGACTAGAATTGTGCGTAACAGGGTTCGTCCAGGTTTCCTGGATGCGAAGAAAAACAGTTTTTCGTTCTTACGATTTTCAACTAAGGTAAATAGTAAACGGATCGAGTTCATTACATGAAGCACATAATCCATTGCTCATAGGTTAATAATAGCTCATCAAATTTTATCCGCTTCATTTCGAAGATACTCAACAATAACCGAGCATGACAGAGACGTAACAAACTAGTAAAAACTGTCCATAACAATGAGGGAAAAAAAAAAGGGAAAGGTAGTGTGACAGAGAGTGGGACTGATAGCCCTTATTGAGGGTGTGCTCGTATCTCCGAGGGTTCCCCAAATGAGAAGCCATCTAGCCCCTTTTCCGTTATTCTGAGGTGGTCGTTAGGAGAGAGAGAGAGAGAGAGATTATGATGGGGAATGTCTGGTTACAGTATTTTTGTTTCGTCTATTCAACCGCTGGAAAGAGGACAGAAGGAAAGCAAGGGGTGGGGGGGGGGGTGAGAAAGGAAGAGTTGAAGAACAAGGGACTCAGTCAAACATGCCTTCATGTGTAAAACCAGGGAATTGCTTTTTCAACGGCAAAGTCTGTGGTTTTTGCCTGCTCCCTCTAGGTACACACTTCTTTGCTCATTAAAATACAATTTGCCACAAAACACTCGGCGTTGATATCCACATTAGTCGTTATGCCACAGTATATCAAGTCAATCAATCAATCGATTGTACGTAGAGCAAAAAACCATTTGCCCCAGGACGAAAGCATCACATCTAAGCAATACAGCAGGGTACATCCGCTTACGTCGAAATATTAACAGAAGACGAATGAGCGAGCACCCTAAATCTCCAAGACCCGAGCTCTATATAAAGATATGAGATGTATATTTGCAAAATCTTTACTTTGCCCATTTGGGGAGAAAAGGCAAGAAAGCAACAAACCAAACAAAGACAAGAAGAAGAAGAAGAAGAAGAAGAAGAAGAAGAAGAGTCACCCCCATCCAAACAACAACAATAAGAAAAAACAAGTGTACAAGATAGCAGGCGTTATCAGACTCAACTGGTGGTGAACCGCTGTCCGATGCTATAAACTGGCCCTTTCCCCTTCTTTTACATAAGAGATGGACCCCCCAAAAGATAAAAATCTTTCGTAAAGCAGCTAAGGGGGACCTCGTGTATATACAACGCAAAAAAAGGCGCATACGTAATGAAAGTACGTATGTAAGCGGAGATTTTACGAAGAAAAAAAAAATGAAGTCTCTGGTGCGCACAACAGGAGAGTATACATGTGTATACATAGATCGAATTGCACTTGTATACTGATAGTGTATATTTCATACTTAATGACAATAACAAACGAGTAAAAAATGCGCCGAAGTTTCTTCGGTACAATCGAGCTTTCTGTATAGTGTATAATGCTGTATGAAACTCTTCGCCACGACCCATGAAACTCTCAGCCGCGGCCTACGAAACTTTCAGCCGCTGCCTATTATTGGCACATATGGCGGTGCCAGATGCACGATCATGGCCAACTTTAACCTTAAATAAAATTTTTAAAAAACTACGGAGGTTAGAGGGTTGCAATTTGGTATGTTTGATGATTGGAAGGTGGATGATCAACATCCAATTTGCAGCCTTCTAGCCTCTGTAGTTTTTAAGATCTGAGGGCAGAAAGATAAAGTGCGGACAGACAGACAAATCCGTCATAATGGTTTTCTTTTATACAACACCAAAAATGCTCATATACTGAACAATTCAGATAACAACGAAGATATGAGTAGTTTTTATATGAACAAGCAAATTTCTTTCATCACTAAAAATACTAAAAGTACTAAACAACTTATATTCATTACGTGAATGTTACTATCAATAAACCGGTGTTGTTATAATGAAGTTGACGTATATTTCATACACAAAAATAGTGCTTGGGACGAAGATCTCCATCTTAGTTTGGTTATCATGAAAATTAAAAAAAAAAAATAAAAAAATGTAGGAGTATCCAGATAGACGATATGTTAATGCGTCCCGGTCTGAGCGTTCGGTCCCCGTCTGCCCACATTATTTATGCAAGATAATCTACATGCATTTCGCTCTTATCCGTGTAGAGGCTGTGCTAGGATTCTCCCTTATGTAATAAGCAAATGGGGAAAATTTGAAAATATTCTGGTTGAAAATGACACAATATTATTATTACTTTTTACTATTGTTATTGTACTCATTTTTTTTATGAAGATGATGGTAAATATAGCCATCCGATGTCATTGTGATCAATGGCAGGTATAGAGCACGAGGTTCCACCAATCACAATGAACTTCATTGATATCATACGAATATTTAGACACACACACTAAAAAAAGACTATTTTACTCATGATTCTAGACGCGCAAACCATAAACTATAGTAGATTCACATCAGTCGTGCATCTGATGTCTAGGCCACTCCCTTACGACGCTCCTGATTGGCTGTTGATAAGCCAATCACAGAGCTGGAAACTGTCACTCTCTCTCGAGAGTTCACATAGGCAGGATGGATGTTCCACCTCTCCTGAGGGATCCGTCTTTCAAAAGTATCCCTCAGGAGAGGTGGAGCACACATCCTGCCTATGTGAACTCTCTCGAGAGACAGAGTTTGCAGCCCTGTGATTGGCTTATCAACAGCAAATCAAG
>NC_087213.1:8097388-8142388 GCF_015104395.2 Macrobrachium nipponense | reverse complement strand
TTATCAAAAAAAATAAATCTCGAAATATAAGATGTCAAAAAAAAAAAAAAAAAAAAAAAAAAAAAAAAAAAAAAAACAAAAAAAAAAAAAAAAAAAAAAAAAAAAATGGAGGGCGCGCGCGCGCGCGCCTATGGTATTTGTAACAACTGGATTATCTCATGGCTGCCGATTCAGCAGCTTTATTCTGGTTGATGACCATTTAACCAACATTAAAAAAATGAGTAAATACTATAACCCGATATAGCTGAAATCATCACGCTTTGCCAGAGCTTCGATATTAGCAACAAAATCGTACTTTTGGTTTTCAAAGCTTCTGCTCTTCACTCATATTAATTTCAAATATAGTCAATTTCACTCACGTCTCTCTGCCCTGTTAAGTTTCCAACTCATGTTTAGAATTGCGATTATGTGGTAATTTGATATTTAGTGGAAATCTTTATATTTTCGTAAGAATTCCATGGCATAAAAAGAAGCAACTTGTCAAATATGATACATTTTACATTTGTACAGCGAACATTACGTAACCTTTTCAATAGCGTCTCAATAAAACGATACACAATGTCAAGAATACTTAATGAAACAGGTTTATGCATGGATAATCCATACTGCATGATCCACTGCTTTATCCAATGTGCATTGACACCAGAGAGCAATCTCACTATTTTAACAAGCAGCATTGTTTCCTTGCGACATGGGCCTATGCACATCTGCTTTCGGACTCTGGGAATAAAGGAGGGTAAAAGCACTGCAGATCCAATTAATCTTCCCATGTACTCCAATCAGTTGCCAACTCCCCCTCCCACCTTCAAGACCCCCTCGAATTTTTCCCTCTGAACACCCTTTGCCGCGATCACAATTCTCCCTTAGGCGTTCCCTTCTTCATAATCTCCCTCCTCCTTTTCCTTCGCCCACCTTCTCCTAGACATCGTCCCCTCCCCCCTTTCCCCTTCCTCGCCCTCCTCCTCCTCCTCCTCCTCCTTGTCTCCCTCCTTTACTCATCGTAATTCTGGTCTAGGAAGCATCAAGATGGCAGGACAGGGAATTAATTAATAGCGGCAACTTCAAAGACTGGTGAGCCTGTGAAGCCAAGATTCTCTCCCCCACCCACCCTACTTCCTCTCCCCTCCCTCCCTACCCCCTCCCCCAACCAAGAAATTCCCTCCATTGTCACCACCGCCGCCGCCAAAAGGGAAAATTGATGCTTAAGTAATGGTCAAGACATCAGAACAACGCCTTCAGGAATCTCCCTCACTCACCCTCTCTCTCTCTCTCTCTCTCTCTCTCTCCGCACACCCTCTGCCTCCTTCTATAATCGTCTGGCAAGACATTGCTCAAATACCTCTTAGGCAACCGACACTCTCCTCTCGTATCTAGACGCCTTTTCTTTTCCTTGACGGTCCGCTGGGGATAAGAAGGGAGTGTCTCCAGAAGCTGGGTCCCCCGTCAATCAACGTTCACAATCAAATAAACGTCAAACTTAAATTTGCGTTAAACCAAAAAAAAAAAAAAAAAAAAAAATGGTGGGAAAATAAAAAGAAACAGTCTGAAAATATTCAAAACAAATCAGAGCAGCAGGTAAATGAAATAAAGTTCTCTCACATCCCCTCAAGCACGCATGTTTCTTAAGTAAAAGATGGCGACTACGAATATACAATTCTAAATTTGCCATAAGTAGAGGTTTCTTCCATAATTTGATTTGAACACCTGGCTTATTATTCTTTCCTGCTGGGCATGCCTTTTAGAAACAATATTGAATAATATTAATGCTTTGTGCATATAGATTCTCCCCAGGGTCCGTTCTCAAGATTCGAACAAAGTATATAAATTGTTTCATAAATCCATAACACAGTTTATGATTACCATGCTTCTCGTAAGCATTAAAAATCTCTCTCTCTCTCTCTCTCTCTCTCTCTCTCTCTCTCTCTCTCTCTCTCTCTCTCTCTCAAAAGACAAATCATTTGAAAGAGTTCTATTCAGTTATTGTTTGAAAATGTTAAAAATTTAAATAATTTAGATAACTCAGGTGTTCATTTGAAAGAGTTCAATTCATTTATTGTTTGAAAATGTTTTCTATTTAAATAATTTTGATAACTCAGGTGTACAATTTTCAACTTCTCACAGGATCCTCACTCGTCTATTATAAATAGACACACGTAAAATCACCTCCTTTAAAACCTGTAAAAAAAATAACACTTACATCTACGGTATTCTGAATGTGTACATTGGCACATTAACATTTACAAATGGACACGAACATCGAAAATCAATCTTCCATTAGAATGTCTGTAATTCATTAATGAGAGTGTAGACGAAATTGGGCTAGACCCAGAGATAACAAAGTGTGTGTGTGTGTGTGTGGTGTGTGTGTGTGTGTGTGTGTGTGTGTGTGTGTTAAAGTCACTGAAGATAAAAGTTCGAAAATATGAGGAATAAAGCCCTCACCAAAAAAAATAAAAATAAAAAAATAAAAAAATAAAAAAATAACCCCACACTAAGGGACAGAGTTATTTCCAACGACGGAAAACAGACAAATCTGCATCCCGTCCTACGCTGGAAATTTAGCGAGTACAACTTCAAAGTTTTAATTCTCTTTTACTTGCATTAAAAAAACCAAAGTAGTTATAAGTTCCCATTCATCTGAATTTTAATCCGGTTTTCATCGAGGTTTTTTGAGGCGAAGATTCGCTCCTCCCAGGCAGGGTGAAAAAATGCTGTGACAAGAGACAGTATACATGCAGAATGGTGGGGGGCGGGGGGCGGGGCGGAGGGGGGGTTGGGAGGGGTATTTAGGAGGAGAACAGAACATTTCTGCTATGCAAAAATAGGTACTGAAGATATTCAACAATAATTTACTGTAAAACGAAATAACTACTAGAACACAGTAACGCAAATTACATAGTCTGGTTACCGCCTTGTCTGTGTGTGAGCGTGTGTATGTTTGTGCTTTTCTACAATGCTTACCTTTGCCTTTTTATTACTTGATATGTTACGTGAAATCGCTCTTAGACTAGTGAGTGAGTGCGCGTGTGTGTGCGTGTGAGTGTGTGTTTTGTTACACGATTTTACAATCCTAAGCTTGTCTTTCTGCTATAGATGTGATTCGTGAAATCGTTCTTAGACTGGTGAGTGCCTGTGTGTGTGTGTGTGTGTGTGTGTGTCCGAGTCCTCCAAATCCTCGACTTGCCTCTTAATTGTCGGGACCATATGTTTGCTTAAGGATCACGAATGCCTTCATTGCTCTTTTTTCGTTCGGTCGGACAAGAGTCTTTGGGATGCTTTCGTTCTTTTAGCTATGTAAAACTTTTTCCAACTTCTTACTCGTCATTCTTTTAGTAATTCTCCAGGACTGACAATCTTCGTTTCCATTGTTTTGTTTTTCGGTCTAAGTTAATATCTGAGTAATTTATTTTTTTTAAAGGTATAATCCACAATTTCCATCATCCCTCTTTCACTTGTTAGTTAACTATTTCTTTTTTTTTCCAGTGATAAAAGGTGTTGATACTGAGCATATTCCTTCATTTTGTCGCCTTTTGAGTTATAATTGCAAGCCAACTCCATTCTTCTATTGCACTTTTATTCACAAAAAAAGCTTTCAGACTCCATCCCTCCAATTCCTTTTTTAGCAATAAAAAATTATGCAAATCCTTCATTGGTTGCCTTTTCAGTAACGGAATCATATATACAGCCTCCTTCCCTTTGATGTCATTTTAGTGATGAAAAGGATCCAAAGTCATTTTACGAAGTCGTCCTTTTAGTAACAAAAGGGTAAGCAAATTCCTTGACTTCGTCGCTCTTCCAATAGAAAAGAGGATATGCAAAATTCAATTTGTTTCAAACTGCGTCTCTTGGCTGCCCTTTCAGTTACAAGAAAGTATGGACTCCTTCGCTATGTTGCCCTTTTAACTATAAATTACTTTGCAACATCGTTTCCTTGGTCGTTTATTTGGCGTTCCTAAGTTTTGCGTGAATTTACGCAATGTTTGCCATCTCTTTAATTATGAAAATATTCAACTTTTTTTTTTTACTACTGAAACTGGTAACTTCTCCCACCATCGACCTCAGTTATACAGAAGTTTTTACTGGTTATCAGTTCCTTAACCTACTTTCAGTCAAGAATAGATTTACTGACTGTTCTTGTTCTTGCAGATCTGCGGTAGTACTCTACGAAATTCAGCATATACTTTTTTTTTTTTTTTTTTTTGTTATCTGGTTATTAAACATCCATGATATTTAGTGGTCACTGGCAGCTGTAATGTTCCTCTTGTCCGAAACTTTTATGGCGAAAGACCTCAAGAGCTAAAGTAAAATCTTAAAAAAAAGATGCATCGAAAGGGCAGACCCTATTTCCAAATAAACTTCAGATTAGCCTACAAGCCAGTTGAAGTAATTTGCTGAGTAAAATATTTTTCAAATCACAGCATTGGTAACCTGAACTGATGATGCAAATCTTTGTATCAAAAGTGAAAAGTAATTAAACTCAATCTATCCATCCGACATATTTTCTTGTTACACCACACTTCTAATGATCGCGTTAATTTGATAGCAGTCTCCCCCACCTTACGTTTCAATGCATTTTAATCCAGGGGAAATTTTTTGAGAACATTTAGCAAATTGCCTCCAGTTGACTACTACTGTCTATTAGCATAATGACTGTAATTATCAGAATATAATAATATGACCGTAAAACACAGAGCGATTTGCCCGAGCCATGAGGCAGAGGTTCGTTGGCTAAATTGTATTTTTTTTTTAGGAGAAATCAAATTTCTAATTATACTAGACGAAGGCTGATGAGGCTGATGATCCTGGCTTTATTTCAAATGCTCCGAGACGGGCCAGAAGGAAGGTGGTGGGGAAAACTGGAAACAGAAGGAAGTGTTTTTAATTATACATATATATATATATATAGTATATATATATATATATATATATATATATATATATATATATAATGTACGTATATGTATATATGTATATATATATATATATGTATATATGATGTATATATATATATATACACATATATAATAATACACACATTCAGGCAGCAGTATACATCAGCAAGCAGGAGTCCAAAGCAAACGACAGTCAGCGGTACAATTACGTATTCATTATCAGAAACTTGATGCGTTTAAGTAACACGAAACGTTATAATAATAAATAACCTAATTGTACTGCGGGAGGACTGTATGTATATATAATATATATACATATATATATATATATATAATATATATATATTATATATATATATATATATATCAATAGAGGGATCCACAGTAATATCCTTGCTTATCTAGATATAATATTTATATGGAAATATATACAAAGCTTAAAGCTTTCGTCCATCCTCCTGTGGACTTGATCAAGTCCACAGGAGGATGGACGAAAGCTTTAAGCTTTGAATGTATTTCCATAAATATATTATATCTAGATAAACAAGGATATTACTGTGGATCCCTCTATTGATTTCTTAGAAGCACGATACAGTGTTTTTATATTGCATATATTATATTATAATATATATATATATATATATATATATATATATATATATACACATACATACATAGATATGCATATATAAATATATATCAACATACATATAATATATATATATATATATAATATATATATGTATATACGTATATATACATATATATAATATATCTATGCATATATATTTAGCCAAGGCCATAGGAAAAATAAAAGAAGCAGTACACGCACATATATACGCATAAAACTACAAATGTACTTTAGTATCTAATTCGCTGTATCTCTAAATGTTAACCATCGGTTAACAGATATGAAAATATATTAATTCCGATATTTCATATCTGTTAACCGAAGGTTAACATATAGAGGTAGAGCGAATTAGATATTAAAGGAAATTTGTAGCTTAATGCGTTATATATGCGTGTACTGCTTCTTTTATTGTTCCTGTGGCCTTGGCTACACACACACACACACACACACACACACACACACACACACACACACATATATATATATATATATATATATATATAAATATATATAGTTATATATATATATACATATGTATATATAAGCGAATACCACGGGAAAATGATAGTCAGAAATCCAAGCGCTTTCGTCTTTATTCAGACGATGTCTGAATAAAGACGAAAGCGCTTGGATTTCTGACTATCATTTTCCCGTGGTATTCGCTTATTTATGAAGTCACGTACATCTACTGTGATTTTTTAAGCATATGTATATATATACATAAATATAATATAATAATAATATATATATATTATATATATTATAATATATATATATAATATATATATATATAATAGATATATATAATAGATATAGATATAGATATATTTGCGTGCATTTACATTACTAGTACAGAATCACAACGGGAATCTATGTCCAAAATTATAAAACATCCGATTTTCACTTTTGCAAATATTAAAGGAAGCACCTTCAGGATATTTACTTGATCCCAGAGAGCATCCTGTGATAAATAAAAACACCAAAGCAGCCTCTACTCATTGAAATGCGATGAGTAAATTCAAAATCCGTAACAATTCTCACTCTACTTCAGGATAAAGACGAGATACATGAAAACAAATGTCATAAAAAATAATACTCATCAAAAAGCGATAACAATTTCATGTATCCCACGTATAGAAAAAAAAACGATAGAGTAAAACCAATAAAATCAAATTATTCAAAATCCATAACAACTCTATCTTCCCGCCAGTGTTATAAAAGGTTATAAAAGAAAGTGTTGTAAAAGATTTAAAACAAGGCCCCCGACAGGAAATCAAATATGGCGCCAGCAACATATCGATGCAACACCACATTCCTGCATTCGGCTTCGAAGACCATAGTAGCTACCTGGAGAAGAGCTGGAAATGGGCGCCCGACCAATGCCCCGCCCACAATGACGAAATATCGCTGTTTCTGCTATGAAAGAATGTACATGATCAATAACTCTGATGGCCACCTGAGGACGAAGTCGCCAATGGAAGTAACGATTCGAGAACGGACGGCAAACGTCGCTGTCACACGATTTCACTCCGTGGGCCAATAGTACTTGGGAGGATTTCCGATTATGACTCCGCCTGCCACCGACGATTGTTCGTTAGTTATGGCAGTGAAGAATGATTCTGGATACTTGATATATGACAACTAAAACTGGCGTCACAGCATCGAGGTTAATGGCGCTGTTATAAAATCAAATAGGAAACTAAACAAGGAAAAAATGCGCAGAGTCTCTTCGGCGCAATCGAGATTTCTGTACAGCGTATAATGCTGTATGAAACTTTTAGGCACGGCCCATGACACTCTTAGTCGAGGCCCATGAAACTCTTAGACGAAGCCCATTAAACCCAGCCACGGTCCGGAGGTGGCCTGTGTTGCCACCACCATTGGTACGGTTATGGCTAACTTTAATCTTAAATAAAATAAAAACTACTGAGGCTAGAGGGATGTAATTTGGTATGTTCGATGATTGAGGGTTGGATGATCAGCATACAAATTTGCAGCCGTCTAGCCTCAGTAGTTTTTAAGATCTGCGGGAGAGAAGAAAAAGCGCGGACGGACAAACAAAGCCATCTCGATAGTTTTATTTTACATAAACTAAAAGATGAATAGATAAATAAATTTAAAATGAAGTGAAAAAATAATGTTACTCATGGTAGCTCACAGGCTTCCTCGGTCGAGGCCTCTTTCTACCTGGGATTGTAACTTGATTCCAAGAGCATAGTTTACTGACTTCTATAATAATAAGTGTTACTATAAGCTGCTGCTCATATAACTGTCATTATTATTATTATTATTATTATTATTATTATTATTATTATTATTATTGTTGATGCTTATCAAAGATATTACTTGGAGACACTAAATTAGTGAACAGATTTTAAACCCTTATATTATCTCTCTCTCTCTCTCTCTCTCTCTCTCTCTCTCTCTCTCTCTCTCTCTCTCTCTCTCTCTCGTTGCAACAGTAAAATTATGTAGCCAAATACAATTCCACAATGATAAAATGTACTAAAAAACGTAACTTACATTGAACCAAATTTCACACATCGGGCTCAACATAAAACAAAATCAAATTAACTAGTCATTTTCATTTCAGTATCACAAAAGTACCATTACACCAGAAATGATATATAAATCACCATTAAAAGTCATAAACGTCAAACATCAAATTCAGCGCAAGAATAATTACGTAACATCGGAAATAAAAAAAATGCCTCTGGCATTTTAACCTTTAGGACAAATACGTCGGCAGGACGACATGTAGATGATAATGTCATGAAACATGAAATCGTTTAAATATACGAACGCTATTCCATTTTGCAAATGCAGGGACAGGTGGGACGGCCAAACCTATGTCCCCGTGTCCTTATCTAGCCCAGACCAAATGGATGAAAAAAATGGAAAGCGGAAGGAAAGAGGCCATACTTAACTGACCTTGGTTGCTTTACTTTGTGTGAGAGAGAGAGAGAGAGAGAGAGAGAGAGAGAGAGAGAGAGAGAGAGAGAGAGAGAGAGAGAGAGTGTGTGTGGAAGAAAAAGCAAAGTCCACTATGCCTACCCGAAACGAGCTCGGACCTTTAAGAAATGTTTATAAAACAAAACCATCTGACAACAATAAATATTATTGTTATAAAACTATTAAATACTTAAATGGAACACAGCGGAAGGCAGAGAATACTCTGAAGAGTGCATGAATTCAATAAAATAACACTATCCATCCACTGAACAACGACAATGGTAAGGACGCGAATTAACACTTAAATCGTTCTACTCATGCTATCGTCTTCTTGGCCGTCTACGTAATCCATTTCCGTTCAAAACAAACCCTTAATTCTGTGGGGAGATTTTACTATTTGATTTTCGGAACGAGGCATTTAGACCCATAGGAAAACGGTCAATCAAGTAAATTAATGAACGACCATAAATCTCTGCGTCTACGGAGGACGGTCACGAAACGTCCAGTCGGAACGAGCGCGATGGCACCTCTAACTGCCTTTTGGAAATGCTCAATGGCGAGGAAACTGTGGTATTGCGACCCCGACTCTCCGTACAGATCCTTCCTCGGAAGGTCGGAGACGCAGTGGTAGTAGGGGCATGAGTAGGGTTGGAATCTGAATTGAGAAATTATAGTGGAAACAAGCGTTCGTTTCAATAAATGCACTGTCTCCGAAGCCGTTCAAACAAAGTATTATGAAATATGAAAAAATAATACCTTTTGTACAACTCAATAAAAAAAATACACAATTTGAGGAAAACAAATATTATGATTTTTAAAACATTTGAGACATTTCCCTCGGTGTATAATCATGAAGAGGAACCCAAAAACACGTCATAATCAGCTCTATAAAAGAGGTCATAGTGAGTCGAAAACGTTTTTAATTTAAAATCTCCGAGCACTAAAAAAAAAAATAAATAAATAAATAAATAAAAGACATTCTGAACATTTGTGGCCGTTCACAGCAATGAGTAAATTATACCAGGGCGCCTAATTTCGACGTCCTACAAACCTGTTAAAGAACGGCATTCAAAACAGTCGTGATTCTCTCACTGAAAAAAGTAATGGTTCTCTCCACTGAAAGGTACTGATTCTCTCACCTGGAAAGCACTCCATCGTGACGATTTCGCTTACCAGTGAATCTCATGTAAGCTAGACGTGGTCGGCAT
Source organism: Macrobrachium nipponense (assembly GCF_015104395.2). NCBI lineage: Eukaryota > Metazoa > Arthropoda > Malacostraca > Decapoda > Palaemonidae > Macrobrachium > Macrobrachium nipponense. Next base: position 8,132,705 of record NC_087213.1, on the reverse strand, counting down.
AATCTGGCCTGGACTAAAAAAAGATTTTTAAGCAAATAACGGAGCTCTAAATCCTGCTACATGCATGAGCTATCGAGAAAATTGCTTATTTGCATGTAACGTAAGAACTGACATCAAATAGTAATCTAACATGGCGCATTTAGAGTCAAAATTGCATAAGAATGAAAAATGCTACAAAAAATGGGTTGTGAAGAAATAAGAGTTATTCGGGAATTACGTAAAAGTAAGAAATTGCAAGACTTCGGCCCAAAAAAAATCTGCAAAATAATTAAACTAATTATAAACGCAATTATTTGCACCACGTCCAAGGAAATGTCTGCATGAGATGTTTAAAGTAAACTAAAGCACAAAAAACACGTCCATAAAAAATGAAGGACCTTAATCCTGGACACTCATAAAATTCCAAATTGTTTACGTGATCGTGAGTACTGACAGGTGTTTCCTATGCTAGGGAATTACTGAGCCATATTCCCTTGGCGTACTGAGGCGATACAACGCACACGGGAAGATGAGCAGATTGATGCAATGTATTCTTTATGAAAATAACTTACAAAGTACAGCACAGCAAGCAACCCCGACCCTCGGTAGAGATTATATATTTTATTTCCATATTCATAAATATTAAGCCAAAAATATCACTTACTATCAAATCCACTTTCCATCAAGAGTAACCTACAGGCACGGGCAATTGCTACTATCGAGTGCATCTGCCCCGACCAGGATTCGAACCTAAATAGTCAAGAGATAAGATGGTGGCTGAATGTACTGTTACATTCTTTATCAAATCCAAAAGACACAGGATTCGAAACTAGGTCCAAATATTGGCCAGGAAGACGCGCGTATCATTTCTAATTCCCTTTGGATGTAATCTACTCTTAAGAAGTGAATTCGATAAGAGTTATCTGTGACTTAAGATACAAGGATATATACATACACATACATACACACACAAACATATATACATATATTGATTAATTCAGTAAAATATTCTAATTCAATCGCGATTTTTTTTTCTTTTTTTTTTACACATTTCATCCCAGTATCTACAGTTAGATTACGAAGAAAATACCATTCACACTCTCTCTCTCCCTCTATCTAACTATCTATAGACATAAATATGGGTGTTTATGTATGTGTTTATGTATATCTATATGTATATATAATATATATAATATATATGTGTGTGTGTGTGTGTGTGGATGTCTATATACACATATATACACATATGTATAGACATATAATATATATATATATATATATATATATATCTATATATATATATATAGAGAGAGAGGAGAGAGGAGTAGGAGAGAGAGAGAAGAAGAGAAACAGAGACAGAGAGAGAAGAGAGAGAGAGAGAGCAGGAGAGAAGAGAGAGAGAGAGAGTAAAAATACATTCCTCTTCATTTATAACATTTACCGACAGAATTTTCTAGCAGTTGTAAAACTGAATTTGGGCAGACGCCCCGTAATTGCAATCTCTTCATAATCTAACTGTAGCTACTGAGATGAGATATGTATGGACAAAAAATAAAAAAACGCTACTGAGCTGGAATAAAATATTACCGAATTAATCAACCATCTTTATCAACAGTTTCTTTTATCAAATATGGTAGCAGAAAAAGAGGAAAGATATTCTTGCTAATCAAATAAAATGTAACAAATAAAAAGTAAATAAATAAATAAAGTCGGACCCTTAGCTGCTCCCTACATATTGGGAAAAAATGTTGCGACCCAATGAAAGAGAACAGACTAATATAAGTTTATCGATAAATTGTTCAGATGGGGAGGAGGAGGAGGAGGAGGAGGAGGCGGAGGAGGAGGAGAGGAGGAGGAGGTGAGGGGATGTTGTAGGGTTTGTGATGTGGCGTTCTCCATCCATCAGATGGACCAGTGCCGAGGTGAGTTTCACGAAATATTGACCAACTGATGTTAAATGGTGGGGAAGAGAGAGAGAGAGAGAGAGAGAGAATGTCTTCCCCTGTCCAACCCCTAAAAACCCACACCCACCGGGCCCCGTTCCTTTCCCCAATCGGACAAACACAAAACCGGCCCACACTGTATTCACTCCGCCACTCCAATTATCTTTATTACTTACTCCGGACACTTTCATCAACTTCATCCCGCGGCGGCGTTGCAGCGCGGCGGGAACATGCGCGCGAGCGCGCCTGTGCATTGCATAATCTGGTTTATAGCGCGGGCCCAAAAATGGCCGCCCCCCCACCCCCCACCCCTCCTAGCGCCGATCACTTGGCGTTATTTTATCGAGGCAATGACTAAACGCCCGTAAAACGCCCGAATGGTAATTTTTTTTTTTTTTTTTTTTTTTTTTTTTTCGTAACCTCGCCGATCGGATGCAATTACATGCATCGCCAGTCAATTCATTTCGGTGCGAATCGTACGTATATGGAAAGTCATTAAAATAACGTATCCGAATATTTAACCTTTATTTACGAGTCGCATTTAACGAAATAAATCAATTACCAGAATGCACATTATACGGGCACGTCCGCGCATTACGCGCCAGTTCCAATTCATCCAAATGCAACTATCAGGTGGACAAAATGAGACGGCGCTCATAAATACACGCGAAAAACAACCACTGTCGGGACTTTCACGCAGACACAACGCAATTTGTACGTTATGCTGATTGCCTTTACTCCCAGTCAATGAAATAGACTGGCGGTCTCTTACTATTCAAATAAAGCATACTGGGTTACTTTGACAATAGTGTTGCCAGTCACCTTAAGACCTTTCTAAGAATCAAATCCGGATATTATTTTAGTTGTCAGAGCCTGGAACGGCGCCCGAATCATTTTCATCATAATTCAAAATACAAGCCCTATTCATGCGGAAGAAGCCCACAGGGGCCACTGACTGAAAATTCAAGCTTCCAAAGAATATGTTGTTCATTAGAAAGAAGTAACAGAAAGTCATAGGAAATACAGAAAGAGATAATTTATTACGAAATAAACAATAAATTATTAAATCAATAAATAATTAGATAGAAATGTAAGTCAAAACATAGATCAAAATGAAAGTGAATCGCACGACATCCACAGTCCAACGGTGTGAGGAATAAAAGACCTCAGGAACTGAGATGTTCATACATTGAAATTAGGGGACAGTACACTGAACTGGGATTCTGGAGCGCTTTCCTGCAATTGCCAGACCCGTAGGATATTCAAATCAGTAATTAATCTATTTGACTTAACCTGGTCTCTTTTCTTCAAATTCGAAGCTTCCTTCTTCAACCATATATAGTACTATATAGTACTATATATATATATATATATATATATATATATATATATATATATATATATATATATATATATGTACTATATATATATATATATATATATATATATATAGTACTTATATATATATATATATATATATATATATATATATATATATATATACACACACACACACACATGCGTATCGTATCTTTAGGTAGGCAAGAGCCCTTAAGGGCTGAAACCCTAGGGTAAGAAAGTTCCCTTCAGACGGCAAATATCAAATGAGCTCTCTCCCGTGCCCAAAGGGATCCAATGATGTCAGATTAGTCTCCATGCTGCGGGATACTACCGTGTCGGTGGTAAGCAGTAAAGCCTCTTACGATGTACCGTATGGGGAAGGAGTGCCAATGAAAGGTTCTGGGTCCCGTGGTAATAAAATGCTAACTCAATACCAGAACAATCAATTTCTCACCCCTGTGGGAATACCATTTTCTCTACCCTGCATAGTGTGAATTATTAGTAAAAGAATTTGAGTGAGACTGGTTATGGTATAGGTAAGAAGAAAAGCATCACAGCTATTTTGTTAACTATGAGAAACCTGGACGCTCGTCACGTTAGTGGCGACCTTTGTATTTGTATCTACCGGTCATTTCCATGGAAGTTTTTTTTTCTCTCCCATTGAGATGCGCCTCCATTAGGGAAAATGGATTGACATTGAGGGATATCATAACCACCCCTACACACACACACACACCCACAAATATATATATAATTATATATAATATATAATATTATATATTATTATATATAGATATATATATCGATATATATATAATATATAACCTTAGCCACCTGGGGGGGCAAACCAAGTCCTTATGGGTGCCGGTCCCAAGCCCGGATAAATAGGGAGGGTTGGTGTCAGGAAGGGCATCCGGCTGTAAAAATCTGTGCCAAAACCAAAAAACCAAAAAATGGAATGAGCCGAAATATGGAAAGAGGTAATGCTAGGGCGTACTCCGTAAACGACGCACAGAGACATCGCCCTAACTCTGTGGTAAGGCGAGGCTACTGCATCAGGAGCGGGTGCAGCTAAAGAAGCGAGCTCACATTGGGTTCAGAGTATGTCAGACTAAATGTTGGGTCCATGACTGGGAGAGGTAGAGAATTGGCTGACTTGATGAGAGAAAAGAAAGTAGATGTTGTGTGTGGGCAAGAAACGCGGTGGAAAGGAAATAAAGCTAAAGAGTTGGGAGATGGATATAAGCTATATATAGTGGAGCAAATAAACAAGGTAGAAATGGAGTTGGCATAGTACTGTCTAGTGAACTAAAGAACTCGGTAATAGAAGTGACAGAGAAAGAATGACCGTATCATCAGATTGAGATATGTTTTATGGAGGAGAGAAATTCTGAATTTAGTTATAAGCACATATGCACCACAAGTTGGTTGCACAGAAGAAGAGAAAGGGAAATTTCTGGAGAGACATGGATGGAATAATGCAAGAACTGGAAGAGCATGAGAGGGTGATAGTTGGGGCAGATTTGAATGGCCATGTCGGAAGTGAAAATGAGGCGATTGGGCGGGTGCATGGGGGCCATGGAATGGGGAAGGGGAGAGAAACCCAGAAGGAGAGAGTGTAGTGACTTGCTGGTGTCATTCCGACATGGCAATAGTAAACACATTTTTTTGAGAAGAAAAGGGAACACCTAATAACATATAAGAGTGGGGGAAGATTTTCTCCCAGATAGACTATTTCTTGTATAAAAGGATAAATCTGGTGGAGGTCAAGAACTGCAAAGTTATTCCAGGCGACCATGTAGCCCCCCAACACAGGCTGCTATGTATGGACTTGAAGTTGAAAAGGAAGAAAAAGAAAAACCAAAGCTAAAGGGATAAGGAAAATTAAATGGTACGAATTACAGAAGGAAGGGGATAAGAAGAGAGAGTTTAAGAGGAGGGTTTTGGAGGATATTGATATAGGGATGAAGATGTTCAAGAATGGTGGGCACGAAATGCAGCAGTAATAAGAAGGCATGGAAAGGAGCTGCTAGGAGAGACATCTGGTATCATATGGGAAGAAAAGGATAGTTGGTGGTGGGATGAAGACATTGAGAAAGTAGTAAAAGATAAGAAGGAGGGCAAAGAAAAGATGGGAAGAGTCACAGTCAGTGGAAGACGAAATAGGTACAGAGAGAAAAACAAGGTGGTGAAAAAGGTGGTAGCCCAAGCTAAAGCAAAGTCGTATGATGATGTGTATAATGAGCTGGGGACAAAGGAAGGATTAAAGAAGATGATGAAGCTATCAAAGGCTAGAAATAAGAGAACCAAAGATATAACACACATCAAACAAATAAAGAATCAAGAGGGTGTCAGTGCTTAGGAAAGGAGGAAGACATTGTGAAGAGATGGAAAGAATATTTCGAACAGTTGTTAAATGAAGAAAAATAATAGACTAATAAGAGAGGATTGGGCAAGTGAACATTGGCATGGTAATGAGGTTTTTCTAGGCAAGAGGTACTAAATGCACTGAAGAAGATGAAGAATGGGAAGGCAACCGGACCAGACATGATCCCGGTGGAGGCATGGAAAGCATTAGGAGATGAAGGAGTGGATATACTGTATGATCTTATGATAAAGATCCTTGAACAGGAAAAGATACCAAATGAGTGGCGTGGGAGTATATTGATCCCCAATTTTAAACAAGGGAAAGGCGATGTCCAAGAGTGTGGTAATTATAGGGCATTAAATTGATGTCCCACACTTTTGAAGATACTGGAAAGGATGACAGATGCTAGACTGAGAGAAGAAGTACAAATAGGTAAAGAGCAGATGGGATTTATGAAGGGAAGGGGAACAACAGATGGTATATTTGTCTGAGGCAAATAATGGAGAAATTCGGGGAAAGACAAAGGGACCTACATATGGTATTCATTGACCTTGAAAAGGCTTATGACAGAGTCCCGAGACAAGAGGTATGGAGGAGCCTGAGGGAGAAGATGGTGCCAGAGAAGTATGTGCGATTGATACAAGAGATGTACCGGAATGTATTTACCAGAGTGAGGAGCAGTGTTGGGGAGACAGAAGGTTTTGAGGTGAGAGTAGGATTACACCAGGGGTCGGCTCTGAGCCCATTTATCTTTAACATAGTGATGGATGTTATAATAGAGGAAGTAAGGGAGACAGTACCATGGAACATATTGTATGCGGATGATATTGTTCTGTGTGCAGAGAGCAGGGAAGATCTGGAAGTGAAATTGAAAAGATGGAGACAAGTACTGGAGGACAGAGGAATGAGAATAAGTAGATCCAAGACAGAATATATGTGTACCACCACTGAGGGGGATGATAGAGAAAGTATTCAGCTTGGTGGAGAGCAAATAAGGAGAGTTGATAAGTTTAAGTATTTGGGATCTTTTGTTAACGCTGGAGGAAGTATGGAAGAAGAAGTAAAACATCGGGTACAGGCAGGCTGGAACAACTGGAGAGCGGCCTCGGGAGTTCTTTGTGACAAAAGAGTGCCGCTTAGGTTAAAAGGAAAATTTCACAAGACGGTGGTAAGAACAGCAATGCTGTATGGTACGGAAACAGCAAGCATGAGAAAAGCAGAGCAGAAGAAGATGGATGTGGCAGAAATGAGAATGCTAGGTGGATGTCTGGGGTAACAAGAGTGGATAGGATCAGAAATGACTACATAAGGGGGTCAACTAAGGTGGTGGAAGTATCAAAGAAAGTGCAGGAGGGGAGGCTGAGATGGTATGGACACCTGTTGAGGAGAGATGAGGACCACGCTGGGAGACATACTATGGGAGTGGAGGTGCAAGGAAGAAGAAAGAGAGGGAGACCAAGAAAGAGATGGAATTGCTGTGTGAGAGGAGATTTACATGAGAAGGGAATTGATGAGGCAGAAGCGCAAGATAGAAATAGATGGAAAACGGCTTATCCGAAACGGCGACCCCATATAAAAATGGGAAAACGCTGGGAAGAAGAAGATATATATATATATATATATATATATATATTATATATATATATATATATATATATGACGTATCTGTGTATGTATATGAACACAGGTTAATCAGAATCTGTAAAGAAAATCAAGAACTTTGTAAAAAAAAAAAAATAAAAATAAAAAAAAAATAAAAAACCCTACAAATCCGAGAGTCTGCCCACATTCATAAACCTTGCACAAACTGAAACACCTAACGCCGATTACCAAAGCATAACACATGCAAGCAAGAATTTTTTGCATAATAACAGTTCAGCGTTGCATGTCCAGGATACATTCAGGAAATTCGAAAACATAAAATCAGACTGGGATAACCCATAAAATTACAACCGAAGAATGTAATGGAACTCTTCCACTTTTATTTACCGTATACAAGTCGCGGTCGATATTCTCGGCGATACAGGCACAAAACGGATTTACATTAGCTACAGCTTTCTATTTATCAGAAGGGATTTACCTCCCCACGATCCATGACGTCTCTAGTATCGAAAAAAATATACAGTGTGTTCTTTAAAGAATCAATGAAGGGAGTAAGGAAAAACACCAATACAATACTTTTTGAAGAACTAACTCAAAGCTAACTGCACATATACCCAACTATCCTAGAACCACCTTGCATTAGTTTGCAAGCTCGCGTTTATGTGTCTGTGCGACTGTGTGTTTGTGTATGTGTGCATACGCGCGCGCGCGCCTGTGCGTATAAGTTGGGTAGCTCTATAAATGCCAGAGATCGATCGGGTACTTAGAGGTAATTCCATTAACCAGCCTAAGTTAGCGCCCGAGTAAAAGTTAACCGGGAAGGGAAGCGTTTGGTAAGGGTGTGAGACGGAGACACCTTGCATGCTGCGATGGGAGGAGAAGAAGAAGAAGAAGAAGAAGAAGAAGAAAGGGAGGAGAGAGAGAAGAAGAAAGGGAGGAGAGAGAGCAGGAAGAATAAGAGAAGTGAGAAGGAAGAGGGAGAGGAGGAAGGAGAAGAAGAAGAAGAAGAAGAGGAAAGGGAGGAAAGAGAGCAGGAAGAATAAGATAAGTGAGAAGGAAGAGGGAGATGAGGAGGAAGAAGAAGAGGAGGAGTGAGAAGAAGAAGAAGAAGAATAAAGGGAGGAGAGAGAGCAGGAAGAATAAGAGAAGTGAGAAAGAAGAGGGAGAGGAGGAAGAAGAAGAAGAGGAGGAGTGAGAAGAAGAAGAGAAGAAGAAGAAGAAGAAGAAGAAGAAGAAGAAAGGGAGGAGAAAGAGCAGGAAGAATAAGAGAAGTGAGAAGGAAGAGGGAGAGGAGGAAGAAGAAGAAGAGGAGGAGTGTGAGGAAGAAGAAGATGAAGAGGAGGAGGGAGAGGAGGAAGAGGAAGAAGAAATGCTGAGCAAAATAGCTGGGAAGGGAGAAACTTGGAATCAAAATATATGAATAGTAAAAAATACCGATGTAATAAGTACCAAAAGAGAGAGAGAGAGAGAGAGAGAGAGAGAGAGAGAGAGAGAGAGAGAGACGATGGGACCAGTGACTGGAAAGGAAGGATGTAAGAGAAATTAAAGAGAGAGAAAAAAAAGGAGTACGCGGTGAATAAATATTACAGAGGTGAAATAAAGAATGGATAAAAGGTGGGAGATAATGAAGAACGAATAAATTAAGCAATAAAATTATGACGGACACACCCACTGATAAGATGATTAAATTGGAGAAATACTAAATGGTTTAACAATTCTAGGTAAAGTACTGAACATAACGTTCATCTAACGATTCACCTGATGATTTCACTATCGTACCTAGGCAACCCATCAGAACAATAATCGAGTCCTCATACGTGCTGCTCGAGGCCATGGTGTTGAATGCAATCAATAATCTCACAATCAATATGCTTCTTAAAACTGAAACTGGGATTTTGTGAACAGAAGGATATACGATTTACCACGCAGAGTTTCGCCTATTCTTAAAAGCCACTGCGCAAAAGAATTCTTGGTAAGGGTGTCACAAGAATTGATAAGTTAGGAAATAAATTAATAAATACCAAGTAAACAAAGATATATACCTACACCATACAAAGCAGATATTATTTTTCAGTCGTTATTTATGCTGAAAGGTTCTGCAAAAATTAATATATACATTCAAAAACTTGTCCACGGAACGAATAGAGATATGCATAAATAGTATATTGCCTACGTTAGGTTACATAGCAAATTTCATGCGGGTACCTTAAATTTTGTTTTGTCACAACCGTTAATTTGCTATTCCTCTAAGCCCATGATTATCTAAAACGGACCAAGTAAAGGAAAATAATGTAAGTTAATGTCTCTGCGAGATGCCTATGCAAGAAATTTACCCGTAGAACCACTGAGAACCAAAGAACAAAGCAATCAAATTACTATTATCATTGTTACTACTAAAGTTTTTGCTTTATTTTTTATTAATCAACAAGCCAAAATTCCATCCACTTAATCATCAGGTTCCCGCAGAACAAATGAGCTAAAATATATATCAAAATAGACATGTAAGTCGGGGAAGTCCAAAAGATGAGCCCTAACCGAATATACTATAATCTAAACACCGAATATTGTGTATAAATCTCCATTTCACTGAGATGAACCAAATTCAAATAAGGATGTACATAAACTTAATCAAGACACCCGGTATGACGTAAATAACGTGTATATGTATACATATTCAACTATATATATCCATATAACATGGGGAATATCAATATAGAATTCATACCCATTCAATTATCTGAGGAAACCTGTTAAATTCATCAAGACCAAAGCAGTTTCTCAGTCCAATCTCGCTACCTGCACCTCTAAGCGTGTCATGAAATGCAATAAATTTAATACACATGAATAAAAAAAAAAGGTGGGGGGGGGGGAGAGAATTCATTATGAGAGAAACCTAGAGCGACTTTAAAAATCTCAACCCACATATCTATCCTACAAAAAGTTAAGGAACCTTTGATGAAGTTATCCTCTACGACTTAGGTTTAGGAGTAGTATTCGTAATTGAGAGAGAGAGAGAGAGAGAGAGAGAGAGAGAGAGAGAGAGAGAGAGAGAGAGAGAGAGAGAGAGAGAGAATTTCAAATCAAGGAAAGTTCCAGCAAAGGAATATTATACATCCCTGTGCGTTAGGAAGTCGTCACAGGTACTCTTTAATTTTTATTCCTGAAATGTGTTTACTACATCTAAATTCATGGAACTTTAGTGGGGGGAAAAACGCAAATTCTGGTAAATAAAATAAACATTACTTACAACTTTTTTTGTAATTTGGATTATACTTCCAAAACGAGAGAGAGAGAGAGAGAGAGAGGAGAGAGAGAGAGAGAGAGAGAGAGAGAGGGAGAGATAGAGGGGAGAGGGGAAGAGAAGGAAAGAGGGCCCAGAGAGAATAATGTTTGCAAAGACAGTTAGCTGACTTATTGAGAAGTCAGACCCTGTGTTGAAGATATATCAGCCTGTATATGAAATAATTTAAAGTAAAAAGAAATTTTTCAGGAAAATATACATAAATGAATGCGCTACAGAGAGAGAGAGAGAGAGAGAGAGAGAGAGAGAGAGAGAGAGAGAGAGAGAGAGAGAGAGAGAGAGAGAGGATGTGTTATTGCAAGGTTCATTTGCGCTGATACCCAAATAACCTGTTTACATTTGAGCTTCAACAGCAGCTGAATCTAGGGAAGGTTCCTCGGGCCTATGTCAGTGGCTCCAATTCCTGAAGCCTTATTAATGCATGTTGTTCAAAACAACAATTAGAACTACTTTATCATTACTATTATTATTTCAGTAGATGAAGCCTATTCACATGGAACAAGTACATAAGGGCCATTGACTTGAAATTCAAGCTTCCACAGAGAGATGGTTTCAACCTCCCACCGAAGACCCCACACTGCAGCAGTAACTGACCATGATACAAAGCCAGTGAATTTTCATTGCCCTGCGGGAGATGCGAACCCGCCATATCTCAGTCGCATGCCACGACGCTAACTACTATACAAGCGGACTAGCTACTGAAGCCCGGTAGCATACTCCCGAACTGTAACCAAGTACCGAACCTTCCCCTGAAAGGCAGGACTCCATATCTTAAAAGTGAACCATAGAATCCTCTTGTAAACAGGCTCATTTCGTTTCCCATACCCAATGATATAATATATAATCTTAACGTTGCATGGAACCAGTGGTTATTCAGCAACGGGACCAACGGCTTTACGTGACTTCCGTACCACGTCGAGAGTGAACTTCTATCACCAGAAATATACATCTCACACTCCTCAATGGAATGCCCGAGAATCGAACTAGCGGCCACCGAGGTGTCACGCCAACTCCGTACCGACCACGCCACTGAGGCGCTTCCACACCCAAATTGTCTGTTTACTATAAAACTGCCTAAGCCAACCCATCCTATCTTTAACCTAATCTAGGGAGGAAAAAAAAATAAATAAACCGGTTGGTGCAACACCAGTAATAAAGTCCAGTATACATCTCGGGAATTTGCGGCCTGGCACCTGACTTGCAGATACTTCTACTCTTCGTTTCATGTTTTCCTGCTCCCTGTTCTGTCAACTGCGATTTTCAACAAAGCTGTTTGTAGAGATCACGCTGACATTCCGTTTAAGGTGGAAATTTCTGTCCAGTTAACTGCAACTCAAGAGGCATATTTTATCTTATTTTGCGGTCAATATAGCTACAAAATCCTCTCTAATATACTCTAATTTCTCTATTCCCGTCTTTGTGTAACGAACATACGTTTATCTCCAGGGTTAAATTACTTGTTGAAACCAAGACTTAAATATTTAAAATGACCTCGAAGGGTTAGTCATAATAGCGTTTCATCTATTCTAAACCCAGATACATATAGTAATATATATTTGAAAGCAAAACGAACGGGAAACCCAAACGAAAAAGTGGGAAAAAAGAATAACTGGCATCTCACGGCTTGTAATCTCCTATTCGAAAAGTTTTGGAGGCCTGACAGACATCTCTTCAGGGAAAGACTTCCCTCCACAAGAATCATAATGTACTCTTTTCATTTCTTGCGTTGGTATTCAATATGATTTATCAATGTACATTTATACGGAAGAGATTTAAATAATTATGTACTTCAAGCTTTCAAGGAATAAAATGAATCCAAAAAACGTTCAATAAATAAATAAATAGATAAATGGAAAAAAATACGTATACGTAAATTTAAAACCAACAATGGCATCCTTGCCAACTGAATACTGTTGCAAGGAGTTTAAAACCAGCATTACATTTTTTTCACATAATCTCAACAATCCTAATGTTACAATCGTTTTAACAGAATCTCAACAATCCTAATGTTACAATCTTTTTTACAGAATCTCAACAATCCTAATGTTACTATCTTTTTTTACAGAATCTCAACAATCCTGTTATAATCTTTTTTTTTTTACAGAATCTCAACAATACTAATGTTACAATCTTTTTTTATAGAATCTCAACAATCCTAATGTTACAAGCCCCTTGCATTAAAAAACATTAAAGAAAAAGATTCACTAGGTAAACTGAACTTTGATACTCTCTCGGATCTCGACAAACATCAAGAGAGGGACAACTACCACCTGTTATCAGCAGACAACAGAGCTCGCAGAGTGGGATAAAATTCGTAGACCAAAAAGTTAACGCTTTCTAATGCAATTTAACTCGTATAACCTTGACGTTAAACCATGGTCAAGAAGACGGATGGCAGGGACTGAATCTGGAAGGTTTTCTAGCCAAAGAACTATGCTCAAAATATGATATTCAAAGGTTACCGAGGACGCAGAGATAATTGTAACCTGTTGTCCAGGGATGCCAACACCGGGCCAGCATCCAGGCGAGATGGAACCATCCCAGTTTCATGAAACGACACTAGTTTCTCGGACAGACTAAATCCATCCTCATTTATACATATTTCAAAATTTTGTCTCTAGCAATCCTCGGATCACTCCTATTATGAAGATAATAAACATTCGAGCATCTTATGTAAAGTGTAATTTACATTGTACAATCTAAATTTTAAAGTGACTAAAATGATGTAAAGATAATCTAAAGGTGTTTCTCAGATGAATACCAAAATGCCCAATGTCCCTCCAATCAAGTGCATCTTACGAAGAGAGTAATTTACGCGAGACATTTTTTAATTGTAAGCCGAGTGTCAATAATGACGTAGAGATAATCTAAAAGAGCTTCTCAAATGTAAACTTAAAGTCCTTACGATCATGTATAAGAATGAAAAAGGTAGAATCAAATGACTGGTATCTGATCTAAGTCGCCATCATGAAATTACAATTAGAATTCTTGAATTTGATACAAGATAAATTTAGGTGGAAGCTAAAAAAAAAAAAAAAAAAAAAAAAAAAAAAAAAAATACGACCATTGCGCGAAAAAAAAAAATCCACCAGAAACTTAATTTACTAAATACTTAGGTGGGAGAGGTTGTGTGTGTGTGTGTGTGTGTGTGTGTGTGTGTGTGTGTGTGTGTGGAGGGGGGGGGGGGGGGGGTTGAGTAGGGTTGGGAGGTGGGATTGGGGGGTGGGGGTTGGGGGGGGGGGGTGGGGGGGGGGGGGCCGCCAAAAAAGCTAAACATCTTGAGACGAACTACGGGTTTTATAAATACACATTGCAACACCCATTGACAACTCACCCATCTTTGCAAAAGACTACGATTTTCCAAACGGGAATAACTCTTAACAATTAATTGTACCTAACTACATGAATCATGGTTTATCATTACTACTTTTGTATCCACACCGTCAAAAATGACTATTATATATGACAGGGTGGAGATGGCAAATTCTAGACCCCAGGGACGTCACGTACCGTCCCGAAGCTCGGCCAAAAAGTTTTACCTTAATTCTGCTGACAGAGCAAATCGGAGTCTCACGAACACTTGCCGTGCAAAGACGCATCTTCACACATTTATATAAATTGCCTTTCTTTATCATTATTATTATTAGTTATTATTTTATTATTTTATTACTAGTTATTGTTATTATTATTATTATTAATTCAGAAGATAAATCCCTATCCATATGAAACGAGCCCTCAGGGGCCAATGAACTGAAATTAAAGCTTCTAAAGAATTTTGCGTTTATTTGAAAGAAGTTACCGATAATAGGAAATACAGAAAGAAGAGATCAGTTGATAGAAAAGAGATTAATTAATAAGTCTATAGGCAAATATAAAAACATGAATAAATGATTACAATATAAGGTTAATAGTTTCAGATAGTAATGCACCTGTATCTTCGCTTGAACTGTCGATATTCTAATTGTGCAGCAACCTCGGGGAGAAAAGGCCTCTAGAACTAGACACAAAAACGTGCCTAGAGTCTGAGATTTTGTCTGTAAGTATGAAGAGTAAATATATCAGGAAACATAAGGAAGTACTTTCATATAGGAAGTCTGTAAACATGAAGTGTAGATGAATTAGGAAACATTATTAGTACTATTAAATTAAAAATGTAAAACCTGCATTTTAAAAAAGCCTACAAGGCTATAAACCTGTAGACCAATATGCCATCGCATAGAATCCGCTTGCATGAAAGAATGCGCTTCTTGTGGATAAAGTGGAAGACGCGCCTAAGGAAATAACACACAATTCAAGACCAACCGGCAGGTAGAATAAAACCTACTCACAATTAGCTACAACTTCCCTTGTTGAAGACAGGCAAACGAACCGGAACTGGAACTAAACTACAACATTTGGCGAAAACCCAAAATAAACAAGCAACTTATCACAGGACCCATTTCATCTTTCAGACCCATACAATCTCTCACCCTTTAAGAGACTCTCTCTCTCTCTCTCTCTCTCTCTCTCTCTCTCTCTCTCTCTCTCTCTCTCTCATCGCGCCCGGGCACGACAAGGGCATCGAGTTGTCCGCATCTTCGGTCTTTGCATTAGGAATACATTAACTTGAACCGCATGACGCATGCGCGCTCAAATGCACAATTAGCTGTCAGAGTCCGTATAAAAACAATATGTCATATCGAAAAATATAGTCATTCAGATAATATATAAGCAGTACGATATATAATATAAAATACATATATATTATATATATAGAATGATAGATATATATACATATACAGATATGAAAAATAGATGCTTATAAACATCCTGACGTCTTTATCCACATGTAAAAATACTGGTATTTTGCCTACTCACCATGTCATTTCGTCCCGAATTTTAAACATTCTATATTAGATGCTTTTAAAATTTTATTTTTGGTTTAGATAAACCATATCCTTCTTGTAAATTTATTTGTCCCGTTACAGTCACTTTCTTTCTTTCTCAAGGAATTAAGAGTGAAAGAACAATGCACTGTTTGTCTTTGTAGCCGTACCACAAAAATGATATAGTTTTTGTGTACTAGCCTATATATCCTTAACATTCTAAGACTACTCTTGTCACTACAAGGCCTTAAACGCAAATGAAGGAACAAATAAGAATTTCCGACCAGAGAGAGGAGAGAGAGAGAGAGAGAGAGAGAGAGAGAGTCATTCACAACAGATACATAAATGAACAAAGAAACGTTGTATGTTGTTTAACCTTTAGTTCTTGTGAATAGGGGAAAACCAACGGTTTTCAATCCTTTTATCAAACGCCCGGGAAAAGTCACAAGACATTACTCAAACCCTAAATATCAAGGAATGCGAGGAAACGGAAAGTGTACGAGGTGTTGATAAATGAAGAACAAAACACTATCGACTAATGAGCAATATATAGATAAATAAGTTAAATGAAACCAAAAGCAGTCATAACACAACAGTCAAATTCAAATTACTCATGATATCAATCAATAAATATCAAATAAACATCACCCAGAAAAATTATCCAAACAAATGAATAAACAAATAGAAGCAGGACCTAAAACATAAGCAGCAACAATTTTTCTGAAAGGCAAGAGAGAGAGAGAGAGAGAAGAGAGAGAGAGAGAGAGAGAGAGAGAGAGACTCCAACTGGCTCTCGCATTTCAAATTTTCTGTATTGATCCGGGCAGGGAAGAGAAAGTTTGCCGGACTATTTTTTGATAACTTTGGCTTCGCCCCTAGACTCCTGAACCCCCACCCCCCTTTTACCCCAACACAAAGACCCCCTACCCCTAAGACCAAACCCCTTCCCACATCCTACCCATCTAGTCTTCCCATCGAGTGTGGCGTTACCACCTTTAAAAACTACCCACAAGTACTCGCCAACTCCTAAGAAAAAAAGGAGGTGGTGCTATAGATGGTGAAACACAGACACATACACATTTCATTCTCTTATATAATTAAAAAAATAAAGGTTAGAATGCAAAGGAAAATAATGTGGCTTGATGCATGTTAAGTACAGGAAACATTTCCAAGTGAATTTCATGAAAAACGTAACACAAAACTCGCTGAATCTTAAGTGTTTTTATAATTCGTCTAAGAAACTCTTATCACGGCTAACCATATTCCGAATAACATAATCAAATTCACTGCAATTATGCATTTTATACCACTATACCTCTAAGAATATCCAGCAACGCTTTAGAAAATCCAAACCACTTCAAAAATGAGAACCCTTCCTAAACTGATCTAAGCATGATGCTGGATTGTTCACCTGGAATATCGGTAAACACGGACCTGAAATATCCAGTCATTCACAGGGCATCCAAACAATAAAAATCGACCTCCAGTTGCTTTTAAACAAAACCTAACTTGGTTTGGGCTCCAGCATTTTTTTTTTTCTTCTTGGCAATCGAAACGAACATCTTCTGCCTTAAAAGATTTCCAGAAACCACAAACATTTTCACTCTTGGAGCAGAAGCGAACGACACTACGCTTCGGAATCTCCCGGTCGAGATTTATAACCATCAAAACTTTAAAGATGAGAGAGAGAGAGAGAGAGAGAGGAGAGAGAGAGAGAGAGAGAGAGAGAGACGGAGTTACAACGTACCAAAGCACTTCCAAGTTCCAGGGTGAAACTTTTTCCTTTATTTTTTATGTCTTTTTCTTGATACAAAAGGTCGTCCGTTGCCTCCTCCGTCAGGATTTAAAGACGACCTCGGCTTCCAGATGACGTTGGGCCGCTCTCGACGGTCGCCATATGCATAATGACGATCTTTATTCGCAGATTTAAAGCATTAATACTTTCAAAGAAGCTATTTACCCAGAGAACACAATTCCGTCTCGAGATTCTCTGCTCTTGATTAACAAGTGAGAACAAGAGAACGACATAATTTAAGAAAATGAACAGATATGTGAGACGAGTCCCAGAAACATTAGTCCCGTTTATCCTGCAACATTCAAAAGAATGTTGTAAGCTGTAACTCACAGGATCTAAGATTATAAGATATGTTAATAAAAAGATACCAGTATTATTGTAACACAGGTTTCTCCATAGCTGCAACTGTGAAAATGGAAGAATACATACATACATACATACATACATATCTATATATGATATATATATATATATATATATATATATATATTATATAGAGAGAGAGAGAGAGAGAGAGAGAGAGAGAGAGAGAGAGAGAGACGAGAAGATATTATAGATATAATATATGTATATATATATATATGATATTAATATATAATTATATATGCATAGATATATAATTTAATCTTAAAACAACGTACACTACGACAACAAGGTATACCCTCCAAAAATTACAATAAACAAATATATGAAAAGTATAAAATCCGTTTAATCTTCCAAAGAAAATACCCTCGGAAATACCATAATAACATTTCTCTTTAAGAAGCCGAAGAAAGATATTTCTCAAGAACTGCTAAGAAGATTCAGAATTCACAAATCGATACTTCACAGAAAACAAACGTTTTTCTGCTTTCTATTATTGTGATCGACTGGGACTTTATGTTATACCTAATCTCATCAATTGAAGGAAGTCATCTTTTATAAATTTAAGTATTTATTAAAGTTTTTTAATTACCTACCAGTAGAGAAATTGGAAAAGCTACTCGAAGTAGTGGATTTTGAGATAATAATAATAATAATAATAATAATAATAATAATAATAATAATAATAATAATAATAATAACAACAACAATTTGATTCTTACATCTGTTACTGCCACAATCAAACAACTCTCAAATATGCACTTAAAATGTCCAGGTCATTTCCTCCACCAGACACTTATGCAAGTGTAATAACCACAATGCCCTCTTACAATTCCGCGATTACTTTTCATTCGGATACGCTTGTCACTATAAACAAAGAATGAAATTCAATCAATGAACTAAATGAAGAACCCGTGACGCCCGGGCGGGATTCGAACCCGCATCCGGAACACCAGAACGAGGCAGCCATACCTCGCTCCGCTATTCCAGAATGTCTTCATTTGGCTCGTTATTTAGATCTCAGGTTTTGCAGTGAGAAACGTATCCAAAATGTGAAGAAATCGAAAAGTTGATAGTACATTTTTTGAAAAATAATACTTTCAGTTATGTTTACTCTTAGATACCAGTGAATATTTTATGGCCAAATGGGAGCATTAAGACATATTCATTCACAAAACAATGCTGAACTAAACAACAGCAAAATCCTGGTTTGCGAAAGCACCACACAAAGCAAAATCATACACTGATTACGCATCAAATTCCCAGCACATACCGACGAATTATTAGCAAGAGAATAATTAACAGTCAGAAAACCATATCACATGCTGCGTTTCTTCAGCAAATAACCAAGATCTTTTAACGAATTGAGACCCTTGATAGAAGACCCCCAAGATTCCCCAACGTTGAACCAAGAGCAATCAGACGTAAGCAAAACTCTTTCACACTTTGGAATGGCGTTAAATGCCTCTTCACCGGAACCTCCAGTTTAAGAAATGTGGTAAAACTTCAGACCAGGAAGCGAATGTATTATTTCTACAGAACAAGAAGAGGATGTGGAAAGTTAAGGAACGCGAACGCCGGTGGCATTCAACATTCGATACATCAGTCTTCAGTGATAGAAGGTAAGTTATCATGTGAAAGCTATGCCTATGATAAGCTGAAGAATTCAAACATTCTCTTGCGGACTGTAATTTCATCAGTTTTTCTTTTTATTACAAAAACCAAGGTGTTATATAATTACAAATACTCGAATAGTATTTTCATATAACATTCTCAGTCCACTCCCCGAACACTTTCAAAACAGAAAGCCCCATTAAGAAAGGTAAAAGAAAGAGGGAGGAGGGGGGGGGGTGTTATTGATGTTCTGGTTTGAAAACATAACCCTGTTTCTAATCTGTGTCCATATACGAAGCGATCTCGCAACCGAAAGTTTGGCAAATTACCATAATTTAGTAACAGGGTCTTTTGACAACTGGTGTGCGTCTCTCTCTCTCTCTCTCTCTCTCTCTCTCTTCTCTCTCTCTCTCCAGGTGTCTTGATCATACTTGTTGTGACACAAATTTATAGAATTCAGTCAATCATAATATTTCTTTCTCTCTACATATACATCTTTTGTCATCAAGTAAGCCAATTAAACTGCAGAACCAATTAGAACTATGTCCATAATCGCGGTGATAATCGCTATTGAAGAATATCCCTCCATTATTAATGCATCTACTCATCTTTTATCCATTGCACGTAAGAGATCAATTGATTATACACACTAGCAATGTCGGCGCAGACAGAGACCGTTGGCTACAGCGCAAAATTCGGAGAATAATTAACGTCAGGAGATGAATAAATAATGATTCTGGTTGACGAGTCCGTGTAAATTACGCGAATAAAAAAAAGGCAGAAACGCTACCTACCTTAATGAGGATGAGTATTTGGGAGAGATAATAAAAATAATGACGATAATAATGATAAAGGTGGTGAAGAGAACTAAAAATTAAGAAAAAAATAACTTAAAAATATGGTATTTTATCACGCATGACCAGTCATATTAGAAACAGGTAAAACATGCATGAGAATCAGCAAAATACCTGGCCTCCATTTCTCTGTCTAAAAGTCGGTATATTCGAGATTCTAATCCCAAAATGCCAGTGTTTCCAAAGGAGAGAGACGAAGAAGAAGGAACAGGGTGGTCAGTGGGAGGGAGATAAGGGGTAGGGGGTAGGAGGAGGGGGGAAGGAGAAGATCTTAAGAAAAGTTCAGAGATGTCAAACATTCCAAGTAAAGAGAGAGAGAGAGAGAGACAGAGAGAGAGAGAGAGAGTGGGGTGGGGGTGGGGGAAGATGTGCCATGGGTTTGGGTTGAGGGAGCTAGAAGGGCCATATCTGTCGAAAGTAATACTTCCCTTATAAGAGAGCAGACGAATTCTTGATTTTTTCCTCAGAGCTCTCTTATACAACATTCGGAGCTCCATCTTCTTAAGGCGACGACTATCAACAGACTCGACCTTTGTAGACCGCGGGGGGTGGCATTTCAAATGGCTTTAAATATTGACGCCGTGACGCCAAGACACCAAATTGCTTCGCGGGTTGCATATATCGATCGCGAGGCTAAATACTCCCAGCTTAACAACCAATTTTCAAGAAGGAACTGCGTAATGAGTCTCACAATAAGAAACAGTTTTCAAATAGGAGTTCCTTGATGAGTCTGACAATAAAAAAAGTTTTCAAAAAGGAGTTCCTTAATGAGTCTGACAATAAAAAACGGCTTTCAAAAGTAATTCCTTGATGAGTCTCACAATAACAGTTTTCAAAACAAGAGTTCCAATGTGTTTGACAATAAAAAAAACATTTTCGAAAAGGAATTCCTTGATGAGTCTGACAATAACAAACGGTTTTCAAAAAGGAGTTCCTTCACGAGTCTCACAATAACAGTTTTCAAAAAGGAGTTCCTTCATGAGTCTTACAATAAATTTTAAAAAATCGTTTTAAGCTAAGTTCAATTTTTCTTGTTCTGACTTTAATGTAGAAATTAGGTGTCTATAGTTGATATCATTTGTTGCTAGACGTGTGTGTGTGTGTGTGTGTGTGTGTGTGTGTGTGTGGATTACATCAGCATCATTTTGAAGTTGCTGCTTTGTCTGTTAAAAGAATCAAATAAACCAGTCACTATTAAAAGAACAAAGACAATAGATGTACAAGAAATTATTGATAATCATAAAACCATTCGTCACACCTATTAAGGTACTTAATCTAAGCAAGACTACAATTTGTATGAGCTTCCATTATATTATAATAAAGAATTTAGAAATTTGGCATATTTAGTAACTTACGCTATATGAATAAAACGTCTTTACGGTAATTCAAATGAAACCTCATTTTGAGGAAAACTCATACAAAATACTTAAGTGGCACATCATGTGAGTCAGGGACAAATAAATAAGCAATAATTAATGTAAAATAAGATCAACTGATAACCACATGAAGAAGCTAATAGATAAATAAAACACCAATATAAACAGCGATGATAGTCATCCGTCACCGAAAGACTTACTTTCTAATATATTATAGAAAAGCTTATGTATATTGAATGTTCAAAAGATATCTCAAAAACCTGGAAAAAAAACTCGGAAAAAAAGAAAAAAAAATTGAGAAAAGACCAATTAAATACAGGTCACTAAAATGCCAATACGTTCGGCATCCAGCGTCCGCGAATAAAACGAAAGGTAAAAAAAATAATAAAACAAAATATAAAAAAATATATAAAAAAAAAAGTCAAAGCAAAATTAAAAGCGTGCCCTTTATTCAACGCGGAAATAAGCATGCGGGGGTTTGGTGGAGGGGAGGGGGAGGCTCGAATCCCATTTTTCCAATTCACCTTTAAATGAATCCATTTCACTTTTGGCTGTGCACGGACCAATAACAAAACAAAACTAGGCGAATTGGAAGCCCACGTCCAACCCCCTCCCATCCCTCCCCCCTACCTCCACCCCGTACACACACAAAATCCCATAGGTTATGCAAAATCCCCTCTAGCCCCTATGGGAATTCTATCAAAAGGTAAACAACAATAGGTCATCCAATTCGCGACAGTTCATGAAAGCGATCTCAATAAATAAAGGTATTAAACTACCATTCACTACGCGGACGGGGCAATCAAATACGCGGGGGATGCTCTCCGCTATAATGCAGAGCGTTTACACGCACATATGCACGAGGTCCATTTCTGCATTTATGCATTGCTTTTACTAACCGATACAATGGACTACAACAAACCGGAAAATGTAGATTACGTAAACTTATATGTGTATGTATGTGTATGTATATATATATATATATATATATATATATATATATATATATATATATGTGTGTGTGTGTGTGTGTGTGTGAGTGTGTGTGTGTATTTATACATACATACATACATATTAAATATATACATAAATATATAATACATAATACACAAATATTTTAGTATTTAGTATGTCTGCGTATATACCCTTCCATGCTCTGGCCGCGCTTAGAATTACACTGTGGAGCTTGGCAATATTCCCGTTGCAATTAACAATGTGCAGTAATGTAGATGTGAGCAGAGCGCACGCCTACCGTAATCTACAACATCCGCTGATCACCATTCATAAGACTTCCTATCACCATTTTTGTATATAAGAACCAAAAATATATTAAATAAAAAAATGGAAAATATTCAGAATATAAGAACCAAAAATATATTAAATGAAAAATGGAAAATATTTATTATATAAGAACCAAAAACACACCTAATTAAAAAATGGAAAATGTTTAGTATATATTAACCAAAAATATATTAAATGAAAAATGAAAAATATTTAGTATATAGGAACCAAAAACGTATTAAATGAAAAAATTAAAAATACTTAGTATATAGGAAAAAAAAATATACCAAATAAAGAAAATGGAAAATATTTAGTACATAAGAACCAAAAACATATCAAATAAAAAAACTGAAAATACTTATTATATAAAAACCAAAATTATATTAAAAAATGGAAAATATTTAGTATATAAGAACCAAAAACATTAAATGAAAAAAATGGATATACTTAGTATATAAGAACCAGAAATATATCAAATAAAAAAAATGGAAAAATATTATATATAAGAACCAAAAACAAATCAAATAAAAACAATTGAAAATACTTAGTATATAAAAACCAAAAATATATTAAAAAATAGAATATATTTAGTATAGAATAATAAAAAACATATCAAATAAAAAAATGGAAAATATTTAGTATATAAGAACCAAAAATATATCCAAAAAAAGGGGGGGAAAATATTCCATATTCCCACTCAATCGCGGCCATTAGCGGCGGCGCTCATTAATTCTTCTTCTTCTTCTTCTTGTTCCTCGGTTCCTTGCGCGCTTTTCTTGGCGATCTCTTTGAAGTGGATAACTTTCGACAGCCGACCCTCATCGACAACGGCCGGATCTCCAAAAATAAAGAGAGGCGCCCAAACCCCCGCCGATGAATTCCGAAGGGTTCCCGATCAAATCCTCTAACCTGAAATCTGTTGATGAACGCTTGGCTCGTCTCTTAATCACCCAGGACGTTAATCCCTCCTCACTGCCCCACCTCCCCCCCCCCCCCCCAAATCCCCACCCCCATCTCTGTCTAACCGACCACAAATCGCTGACGCCCGCAGAAATCGCTGATGGGATTTCACCGACGGCGACGCCTTTCGAACAACAAAGACAGCGACGGCGGTACTTGAAGAAGAATCTACTGCTGTAGACGCGATGCTCAAATGATTCTCCGAACAACGGCATTAAAACAGCGACGGTAAAGACAAGTTTTTTTTTTTTTTTTTTTTAAGCTTTAGCAAAATGAAGACAATGTATTTTTTTACTTTTATTATTTTTTCAATTTTTAGCAAAACAGAGAAGATTGTTTATAATCTAGCAAAATAAAGATTTTTTCATCTTTAGCAAATTAAAGACAAGGTTTTTTATTAAATCTCTAGCAAAATAAAGACAAGATTTTTATCTTTAGCAAATAGAGAAGTTTTTATCTTTTTAGCAAAAATAAAGACAAGGTTTTTATAATCTTTAGCAAAAAAAAAATTTTATCTTTAGCAAAATAAAGACAAGGGTTTTTTTAATCTTTATTTTTCACCGATTTTCATCGGAGGATCGCTGAAACAGCAACGGCCTCGTTCGCTTTCCCGCTGAGAGCGAACCGCCGTCCGCCGCTCTAGGTTTCCGAGCGGAGAAAGAGGGAGAGAGCCACAGCACACCACAGCGTCCGGTTGTGCGACTTTCGTCACTCAACAAAAAAGATGTGAGAAATGAAAAATATGGCTATCGGGAGTTAACGAGAGGTTTTGGGAAATATTTGCTCCGATATTTAATTAAAATTCATTCAGGAGCTATATGTTACTTTTTTTTACATGATACCCAGACATGATATACATATATATATATATATATATATATATATATATATAATATAATATATATATAGTATAGTATATATATACAGACACACACAATATAAATATATCATACATATATATACATATATATATATATAGATATATATATATATATATAAAATATATATATATATATATATATATATATATATATATATATATACATACACGTGTGCATGCACGTAACTAGCAGTAAATTCTTAAATCAAATACACCCCACGTTTACAAAAATAAGCAGTATATACGGACAACTGGCATATCGAATGATGACGATAATAATAATAATAATAATAATAATAATAATAATAATAATAATAATAATAATAATAATAATAATAGACTATGGATATACAATTCAACATTTAGCGGAAACGGCTCTTTCCCAAAAATCACCTTAAAGGTAATAAAACTAAGTGGTTATAAATACCAAAATAACCATCAATTACTGCCACATGATGGACGTACTCATCAATCACTTCCTTAAAATACGACGGCAATTAATGCAACGAGTAGAGAAAAGGTCGACTCAATCTCGCCGGAGATTATTGCCAAGTCAATCCGGCAGCTATGGCCTGGAGATGCTCCCTGGGAAAGGGATGCAACCCCACCTGGAAATGGCCCGTTGCTCCCTGGGAAATGGCTGGCAAAACCCCACCTGGAAATTGGCCACGTTGCTTCCCTGGGAAAGGGATGCAACCCCACCTGGAAATGGCCCGTTGCTCCCTGGGAAAGGGATGCAACCCCACCTGGAAATGGCCCGTTGCTCCCTTGAAAATGGATGCAACCCCACCTGGAAATGGCCCGTTGCTCCCTGGGAAAGGGATGCAACCCCACCTGGAAATGCCCGTGAATCCGGGGAAAGGGATGCAACCCCACCTGGAAATGGCCCGTTGCTCCCTGGGAAAGGGATGCAACCCCACCTGGAAATGGCCCGTTGCTCCCTGGGAAAGGGATGCAACCCCACCTGGAAATGGCCCGTTGCTCCCTGGGAAAGGGATGCAACCCCACCTGGAAATGGCCCGTTGCTCCCTGGAAAAGGGATGCAACCCCACCTGGAAATGACCCGTTGCTCCATTGGAAAGGGATGCAACCCCACCTGGAAATGGCCCGTTGCTCCCTGAAATGGATGCAAACCCCACCTGGAAATGGCCCGTTGCTCCCGGGAAATGGATGCAAACCCCACCAAATGGAAAAGGCCCGTTGCTCCCTGGGAAAGGAGAATGCACCCGGACATGGCAAATGGAAATGGCCCGTTGCTCCCTGAAAAGGGATGCAACCCCACCTGGAAATGGCCCGTTGCTCCCTTGGAAAAGGGATGCAACCCCACCTGGAAATGGCCCGTTGCTCCCTGGGAAAGGGATGCAACCCCACCTGGAAATGGCCCGTTGCTCCCTGGGAAAGGGATGCAACCCCACCTGGAAATTGCTCAACGGGGCACCGGAAACTTTAGTCCAGGGTCTGTAGAGTCTTCCTCAGAAACTGATACTTTCTTTCTGGAAATCATAAATGTGCTCCGTTGGAACTTTCGCGAGGCTTTCCTGGAAACTAAAAAGGTCCTTCCTTCAGGATGCCAGTATGAGAGCCTCCTGAAAACAATGGCATGGTTTAGCTAGGTGCATGGTCTTCCAGATAAAACTATTGCAAGTTTCGCAAGGAAAATGCCACAGAATTCTTTTATACGGTTTTCTTCAAATCTTCGGAATTGTCCCCCTTAGAAAATATAGTACTACCCTTAAAATTACTGAAAACTATTGCAAATTCCACAAGGAAAAATACCACAGAATTCTTTTGTAGGGTTTTCTTCAAATCTTCGGAAGTGGCCCCCCCCCCTTGGAATCTATAATACTACCCTCAAAAATACCAAAAGCTATTGGAAATTCCACAAGGAAAATACCACAGAATTCTTCTACATGGTTTTCTTCAAATTGTCTGAAGTGTTCCCTTGAAGTGGAATGGAATATCGCGTTTAGGCCCCAAATTGAAAATGGGTGGGATTGAAAGGTGTAACAGGAAGAGAACCTCGCAGTCGCACTAAAAAATAATTGTTAGGAGAGGGTAGCTAGCAAGATAAAAGAAAATAATATGAACGGAGGTACACTCAAAGGAAGGAAAGGGGTTGCAGTTAGGGATCGAAGGGACGTTGCAAAGAACCTTTAGTAGTGCCTACAGAACACACCGTGAAGTGCACTGACGACATTACTCCCCTACGGGATGAGTCCCCTTGGAAACTATAAAACGGTCCTCAGAGATCCTGCCACAGGGTCTTGACTCAAACTATCAAGAGGTCCTCAAAGCTTCTGTCACACTGTCTTCCTGGAAACTTGAGTGGGGTCCTCCTCGAGTGTATAACCGAGGCTTTCTTTAAACTATTATAGGATGCTGGAAAGTATTTCAATGTATTCCTGGAAATAAATTAAGGGTCCTGGACACTTGTAAAGTACCAGGAGAAGGAGGGGGGAGGAAAGGAAGGCGAGGAATGAGAGAAACAGCATCCACAAGTACTTTTCAGATTTACCCGAAAGCATCAAATGATTCCAGTAAGTAGTAGCTTCTCTTTAGATGCCATGTCCAACAGAATACTGCTAAAGCAGAGGCTCTCTCTCTCTCTCTCTCTCTCTCTCGTCACCCTTCACTAATACCTTGCAAGGAAACTATTTCAATCTAGCAGATGATGCCGCCTAAAATATGATTAATATGACGTTCCAGCAGACAGACAGACACACATACAGAGAGAGAGAGAGAGAGAGAGAGAGAGAGAGAGAGAGAGAGAGAGAGAGAGAGAGAGAGAGAGAATGATAATGATAATGAAGAATCTCTGAAAAGTTTGGGCATATTTTCAAAGGTTTCCAAGAAACAGCGGTGATGAAACTTAGATGGTCCACAAAAAGTTTTTCTCCTTGTTACGACTTCGTAGACTGAGAGACCATGAAAATTATATTGTATATATTCACTCTTTGTTATCTGTTTTTCTGCTTAGGACGGTTCTTTATTCAATTCCAAAATAAACAAATGCAGCAGATGTTAATTGAAAAAAAAATATCGTCCCATGAAGTAGTCAATTTTTAACACATACCATAAGATTTGTTGTAAAATGTTTGAGGAACGTTATGTTAATGCAATAGAAAAAAAATGAATGACTTTATTTCTCTATCCCGAATTAGCCAGCCATGGCCCAGGTGTACAAATACACACAAATACGTATATAAAATAGCTTCTATATAATCACATACATTTTCCATATATATTATAGTAATAGTAAATAATATATAAATATAATATATATAATGTATAATCATATAATTACACAAATGTTTATGTTTAATTTTTAATATATGTATATATAAAGATATATATTATATATATAATATAATGCAATTTAGATAACACAAATGTTTACGTATATATTTAATGTGTAAATATATTTCAATGTATATATATATATATATATATATATATATATTATATAGAGAGAGAGAGAGAGAGAGAGAGAGAGAGAGAGAGAGAGAGAGAGAGAGAGAGAGAGAGAGCGCTTCGAAGATATGTGATTTTGAATAGCATTACAAAAAAATCAACACAACTAAGAAAACACCATCGCTTGCAACAGATACATAACCATGCTGAACTTTCATCTATAATGACAACAACTTAACAACATAGTATATAAATATAGGGATATAAGAGGGAACAGTTTCCGGTTAAATCAAACTCCTTTTAATGTAAATGTTGAAATTGGTTATTCGGCAACGGGACCAACGGCTTTACGTGACTTCCGAACCACGTCGAGAGTGAACTTCTATCACCAGAAATACACATCTCTCACTCCTCAATGGAATAGCCGAGAATCGAACTCACGACCACCGGGAGGTGGGACGCCAACACCATACCAACCACGCCACTGAGGCACAAATTGATGTTGTAGAACACCGTATGTTTCAATACTCATATAAGAATTACATCTCCTCAGCTAATTGTGGAAACTTTCCTATGTATTCAGTTGTATCCTTCTCAATCACGAATATTATAGATATATATATCTATCTATATATATATACATATATATATATCTATATATAGAACCACACACACCACACACGATAGAGAGAGAGAGCAGAGCAGACGAGAGAGAGAGAGACGATATGCGGGAGAGAGAGAGAGAGAGAGAGTGTGTGTGGTGTCTATTTTGTCGCTGAAAATGTTCTACTTCCTGCTCCCAAAGATCCGGGAAGCAGTCAACAACCTACGTATGTCAGTTAGTTCTGGTACCTTGGCCAGTAGTCCTCAAGTACACCATTAGCATTTGTCACGTGAACGTATGTAAGGATGCATGTATGTCCGTGTGTGTGTATGTATGTCTCAGTACTTACATAAATATGTAAAGTTTAAAGTTTAAAATCAAGTAAAAGTTAACTTAAATAGCTAACTAAATAGTATTTTAAAAAGCATCATATTTCAGATAATATAGTTCGTACAAGGGTAGAGATGCTATCCGAAAGACAATGCTCTTTCGTTCTCCATTTGTGTTGCTTATTTAAGCCTATTCTTCTTCTTCTTATCATCATCATCATAATAGACATATATATATATATATATATATATATATATATATATATATATATATATATATATATAAGTATATAATAAATATTACAATATTGTGTGTAAATAAGCAACACTATATATATATATATATATATATATATATATATATATATATGTGTGTGTGTGTGTGTTAAATACATAACCAAATATATAATATATATATATATATATATATATATATATATATATACAAACACACATATATAATATATGTATAGATTTACCATATATATGTGTTAAATATATACACACACATATGTTTACATATACATATATAATATCAATATACGTGTATAGATAAAAACATGAAGTTATGATATAAATGATTAATGCCTCTTACTTCTAGTTTTCGAGCTCCACTTAAATCACCACAGTAGCAGGGGTACAGCTAATCATAAACCATAAGTTAATACAATTTTACTATACTTGTGAAATCTTTAACAGAAAGGAAATAAATAAGGATAAATTACAAACAAACCTCGACAGCCTTCATCAGTAAGGGGTAGTATTGCTTCAAATCAACAAAAACATAATGAAGAATTACAACACGAAAATTACATTGTAAAAATTGCTTTGAAGCAAATTTACGTCCTTAAAATATTATATATTAGAATTATATTAGATAATATAGTATACACTGACATATGTGAGTAATATGTAGATATATCTGTTCATATCTATACATACATATACACACTTATGTATATAATCTGTTAATTCTTACATATATACTACATTGCCTTGTCTATTGTCTATATATAGTGTTAAATGGCTGTCCATAAATAGTTATATATACATACATAACATACATATTACATACATTAAATATAGATATATATATCTATAGTATATATATATATAAACACAAATGGCTGCGCAACTTAAAACTCGTACATCCAAGCTTAAATGAACCACGGTATAAAACAAACCGCAACTATAGTAAATATACATTTTCAATAGAACGCAATAGTCGCGCATTTAAAAAAAAAAAAAAAAAAAAAAAAAAAAAAATAAAAATAAAAAAAAAAAAAAAAGGAGTCCGATATTGACGAAAATATACCATTGCACTGCCGTCGGTCAGGGCTTAAAGCAAACCATTGTTTTTACGCCGGGGTAACCACCCAAATTGAACTTCGGTAAATCAGCCGAACGCAGCCATATCAGCGGCGGTAAAATCGATGCCAATATTTCTGTCAATGTGGTCTTTCCGTTCACCTATTCATTAGTTACGCTGTCCCCCGTTCGCTATTTCTCTCTCTCACCCTGTTTCTCCGGATTCTCTTATTCCGTCAATCGCATTTTCGTAAAATGGTGTATTATGATTAGCAAGCATCTGATGGATGGAAGGATGGAAGGAGAAAGGTTTGCTAAAGCCACCTGTGAGCAACTGCACCTCGGGGAAACAAAATGGTCGGACTTTCGTCACACTTGAATCTGACAGGAATAATCATCATTTTATTTACAAGCCTTTACTCTACAGGTTTCACTGGAATACATATAAATCATCTATCTTAAGGCGAATGCTTCATAAGTCCCCTTCCAGTTACCGCAAGGAAATTAACAGATGACAAATATATTTCGTCTAAAATTTAATGAGATTTAATATATTTCTAAGACTTAATATATTTCTAATAACACCCCAGAGCAGATGCTATGTTTTATCGATACAGCGACCAAAATACTTCATGACAGAAGAATAAAAATATACTGTGGATGTTGTTGATGACTGAATGCTATTAACAATGGAAATTAACAGATCACCGCTAGCCAGTACATTAGCAGGCGCGTTTAAGGGACCATACACTTTTAATTAGTGTGAAACAGACACCACGCGTAATTGGCGCGTTGGTAAGCGCGTAGCTACGACCACTCACTTCCTACTAGCTACTAGCTGTCACTAGCTATCAACTATCACTGTCTATTAACTGTCAGTTTCCTAATTCATTAAGTTAAAGCAATGGGGACGCTAAAACTGATGAGCCTGAAACCATTCATAAAACCCCAAATTACTGTATAAAAGATATCACTGTTTACGAACTGTCTCGTAACCTAATGTGTTTAATATTTACCCGATGAGTCGCATCAATACACTCATGCAGGAACACTGAGCCCATTATTACTTGAGTTTTACCCAAACCATGAATCCCCAAAAGGCTCTGAAACCTCGGTAAAATATGTATCATTCCTGCGTGTCCTTCAATCGAGAATTGCTCAGTCATTAAGCATGAGGTGGTGAAGAGGGAGGGGAACATAAAAGCTAGGAGAGAATTAATGCACAGACGTTCACTGTCGCTACCTGACCGATACGTCACACGGCTACTGTGCTCGAACAATGACATGTGTATGGAAGTGCCATCTCCCGTCGGCAACGGCGACCGACGGATCAGGAAACAAAGGAATAACGTTTG
The DNA here is from genome assembly GCF_015104395.2 of Macrobrachium nipponense. Taxonomy (NCBI): domain Eukaryota; kingdom Metazoa; phylum Arthropoda; class Malacostraca; order Decapoda; family Palaemonidae; genus Macrobrachium; species Macrobrachium nipponense. The sequence goes on along the minus strand of NC_087213.1, from coordinate 8,101,176 downwards.
ACGGGTAAGAGACGAATGGAAGACGACGGGGGCGCGAATCGCCCGATTAAAATAAAACTCATGAACCTACCTTTTTCTCACTATCGGCAATGGCGTGGTGTCCTTAAGACCTGTCTTCGGACAAAGAGAGAGAGAGAGAGAGAGAGAGAGAGAGCCCGAGCCACAGCACACCGACGACGACGACACCTGTCTTTCCACCTGTCTATCACCTGCTCGGGCCAGCAGCAGCAGCAGCAGCAGGCCGTCTTATCTTATCTTCCGGGATAACGGCGCTAACCAAGAATAAAAAAAATAAAAACACACAGTCAACACTGTTTATTTTTTCAGATATTTTCTTCTCAGAAGAGGCAACGAGGTTACGGAAACGGCTTTGCAAAGAGTCATAGCAGGCAGGCAAACGGTAGAGCAAGCTAATAGACAGTCACTCAGTCAGACAGACAGACAGACAGACAGACAGGCTAGCCCGGAAAGTCGTCGTGGTAGTCGCCGCCGTGGTCGTCCCAGGACGAGCGTATAGCGCGCAGGCGGTAAACGGGATCGCGTGTGCTGGCTGGTGTAGCTTTGTTCAAGTTCCTTCTTGGGATGGAGGCACTGACAGAGAGCAACGAAGGCAACCACCCTGCACACTGAGGGAGGGAGAAGGAAGGAAGGAAGGAAGGGACGACGGAAGAGGAGGAGGAGGAGGAGCAGGAAGAGCGAAGAGCAAGGACGCTTCTCGGGGTTGCAAATGGATGGCCCAAGGTAGCTAGCTAGCAGTTACGGTACCAGCGGTATCGGGAGTATATCGTATTGATGGCGTTTTATTTATTACAAATATAATTATAATTATTATTATCAATGATTGTGATGTCTTGGCCGAGGGGATGGATTTGCCAGAGATAAACGGGAGGGAGGGAGGAAGAGGCGTGGCGCGGCTGACTGAGAGACGACTGACTGACCGCTGGACGACCTCTCTCCTCCGGTTGACCTGAGTCCCGAAACCGACACTCGACCCGACCACAACCCACCGGAACTACCCGACCACGGGTACCACGGTACACCACCTTTTTTACTCGCGGACAAAGGAGGGTAATTCAGATCAGGGTGTCTGCAAGACGGGTCATTAATATGCAAAGAGAATCGACACTCCGGCGTCACATTGCAGAAGGTGGAGTGGGTGGAGTAGTAGTAGTAGAAGGAGGAGGAGGAGGAGGAGGAGGAGGAGGAGGAGGAGGAGGAGAAAAAGAAGGCGAAGGGCAGAATGAACAAGGAGCTACAAGAGGAAGGGGAAGCCGAGGAGCGAAGAAAAAGGACGGATGAGGACGAGGACGAGGACGAGGACGAGACGAGGATGAGGAAGGATGAGGATGAGAAGGATGAGGAGGAGGAGGAGGGAGAGTGGAAAAGGAGAGAAACGACAGAAGGGCGCCAGTGCCTTTTCTCCCACTGGAAAATGCTAACCAGACGTCTTAAACTTGGCGAAGCCTCAGGCAGGACCTCTTGCAATTCATTTTAGGATTCATTTAGGTATACGAGAAGGCCTAAGGACGCTAAAATTTACCATTCAGGGCGGAAATTAGAGTGAGAGAGAGTTGGGAGGAAAGAGGGGGGTGGGGGGTAGGGGGGGGGGGTCACGTACGTGTGGCAACGGGAGGGAGGAGGGAGGGAGGGAGGAGGGGGGCGGAGCGCCGCGCACCCTGCTCCTGCGTCAGGAAACTTTCCAACAACGACCCAACTACTTTCACAAAGTTTTGTGATGCAGAGGCGCGACGATTCCTCTCCTGTGACGCCGTCTCCCGAACGTATTTTCGTTGGCCCGAGCTCCAGGGGCTCCATACAATGCATTCGTGGCCGAAAAGGGCCGCTGGTTGAGCTCAAATCGCTCCAAAACCTGCCGCAGCCACCATTTGCAAAAAACACCATACTATCCGGTCGCCCCTCCTTCCCGGCGGGCTCGCGCGCGAACCTCCTCCTGAAGCAGCACCTCGTAGGCGGCGCTGACGCAACCTGGGGGCGGGAGAAGCACCGACACAAACCCCGCCTCCTTCCTAGAAAACCTAGGAGGAGGAGGAGGAAGAGGAGGAGGAGGAGGAGGAGGACGAGGAGGGGGAGGAGGATTCTAGATTTTGCTAATAGCGTACGTTGGGCCCGAGGCTCTTGAGTTTCAATTTCAAGCCTCTCTCTCTCTCTCTCTCTCTCTCTCTCTCTCTCTCTCTCTCTCTCTCTAATGCATTTGGCCCTCGTCTTCGTCTTGCATGCGGAGGCTGTGTGAAGGGAAAGGAAAGGGAGGGCACATCAAAGAAGAGGGATGGAGGGCACAAGGAAGGGAGGAGGAGGAGGAGGAGGTGGATGTTGGTGGGAGGGAGTCAGGGGGAGGGGGGGGGAGAAGCAAGGCACTCCTTCCACGTATGTTGTGCGGCTCGAAGTGAATGTGGTAAGACGGAGGAGGAGGAGGAGGAGGAGGAAGGGCAGTGGGTGGGTGAAGGGGACGAGGATGACGAGAGGGGGGAGGGGGAGACCCCTTCACCCACGACCAAGTAATCCCCCTTTGGTCGTCCTTTCATACTACCTCCACCTAAAGTCTCTCTCTCTCTCTCTCTCTCTCTCTCTCTCTCTCTCTCGTAATTATATATAATCCATAATCAATATAGTCCAACGAAAGACCTCCTGTTATTTTCCCCCTTTAAAATTAGTTCATTATGAAGGGTTACCTGTGGCAATGTCAACGAGGGCCAGCGCGAGTTATATTACGAAATACATTTTACACTCAAGTCCCTTTCCAACACATTTATATACAAATACACTCAGATATTAGGTGTGCCCCTGTGAAGATTATCCATTTGGTAGTCATCATGGAACACTTATTGTAATAATTACCGTTAGATCTGATGTCAAAAATATGAGAATGCAACGTATGGAAAATATAAACAAAGCACGTGATGTATATAGCAAATATCAAAGGAAAGTTCAGTAATGCCTAATATTCAGACATATGTATATGTATATATATATATATATATATATATATATATATATATATATATATATATATATATGAATGTGTCTGTACTGAGGCTCAACTATTTTGCACGTTCATTAAAACAGGACAACACATTTATAGACGTTCTGTCGAAACAAGGTAAGTTGAACTGCGGTGCCAGCAATTTTCAGAAATGGATAAAATCTAAACAGTAAATGAATTTGGATGTGGTGACGCTACAGTGGAAAAGGAGATTCCATTCCGACTAGAGTGGATGTAATGATTTAACTCTTGTTTTTCTGTTAGATTTAGACCCTAAAGCGTTCTGAACTGCTAAATATATTTCAGTCACTCTGATGAGATACGCGCAGTAACAATGCACGGAGGGAAAAATTAGCGGTGAAGAAATAAACAATTCACCTGAGGAATCAAAACTGTCAGGAGCTCAATATTGCATATACTTTATTATTGCTTTCATACTAAAATAGCCAGTAATCTCAATTGGTAAAACGCGGAATTCCCACTGAATTTATCCTAATCTTCAATAATGCAATGCTTTAGAGCATAGGCGTTTTGGACTTCAGTGCAGTAGAAAATGAGAAAATGACTAAAAGTGGGGGAAACTATTTATACAGCGTTAAGTTTTCATCAGCTCTATACATGACAGAAAGTAGAACAAAGACGAGAAGAACACGAAGGAGAAACAATGCCAAATTTACTTGTTAAATTACAATATATGGCCTCTGGGAATAAAGTCGCATTTAGGGATTTCCACTGAGGGAAAAAAAGTATGATGACAACACTTGAAACACGAAATATGAAATTTAGG
>NC_087213.1:7999888-8092388 GCF_015104395.2 Macrobrachium nipponense | reverse complement strand
TGTAATTCGCAAACAGTAAATTATTAAAACACTTTTCAGTTGTAAATGTACACCCAGATATCCTTTTATTTACCTAAAACTTACACATAGCGTAACTATCTAAAGCCCGGGACGCACTGTTACCATACAAAAACACCACAGGCGGATGGACAGATGAAAAAAAAAACAGAGTATAGTAACTTGATTTTCAAAGCTTTGAGCTTCTTTTATGGGGACTGACGAATTAAGTAGTTACCGACCATCAAAACGGGTAGAAGTAATTAGGCAATCAAACGAAAGGATGGATATATGGCAGAACAACAAACAAAACCCAAACAACGACCAGTCATTTCATCCAGGCGGTTCTTTGCCACTGAAGAGAAACCACCCACCAACAACTGCTGGATCCTCACACACCAATCACGCTAAAAGCTTTATTGAGAGAGCCAAGTTGTAACATCATGGCAGCTACTGCCACTACTATTAATACTAAACCACTACTATTACTAAAATAATATACGTGCTAGTACTGCTACTACGACCACAAAGATACGACTTCTTCAAGATTAAGTTATCAAGGCATCAGATCCCTTCTTTCAGATTTCCAAATGCCAAACGACAAGCATTATTATTATTATTATTATTATTATTATTATTATTATTATTATTATTATTATTATTATTATTATTATTATACTGCTATCATATTGTTGTATCATTATTATTATCATTCTACTATTACCATCATCATATAACTACTACTACTACTACTACTACTACTACTACTACTAATAATAATAATAATAATAATAATAATAATAATAATAATAATAATAATAATAATAATAATAATAATAATAATTTCATTTCATGCCAACAAAAACTATAACCTATCGAGCATCAGCCATTTTGAACTGAAACGCAAAAAAAGTTCAAATCAAATTAACTACTATTACTACGAGTGCTACTACCTTCACCACTACTACTAATCATAAATGCTAAAATTATTACCATCAATACTACTACTACTTATCACCATTACTCATAATACTATCATCATTACTACTGCTACTACTCATCACCAGTACTAATATTATTATCACCATTTCTACTACTGCTCAAAACGATTACTGATATTAATGCCGCCAATACCATCACAAAGAGAACAGGCGACCTATTCTTATAGAAACGAAAATGAATCATCCAGAGGTCCCTGTTGCTCGATACACACCGGGATACACAGCATGCGACGGGACCACATCTTTAACAGCCGACTGTGTACCTACTACACCTACAGCGCTCTGTCATCATTTACATCTTGCACCGTCTTAAACATTACGTACGACCTTACCATACGTCAAAGTGCCATACTCGTATTTAACGTATATTTTGGTATATGTTATTGCCGCACGCACACACACACACACACACACACACACACACACATATATATATATATATATATATATATATATATATATATATATATTATATATATATATATATATATATATATATAGAGAGAGAGAGAGAGAGAGAGAGAGAGAGAGAGAGAGAGAGAGGTACCATTTTTCTTCTAATATATTCAATTATGCTCATTTAAAAACTATTTCCAAATCCGGAGGCAACGAGGATAAAAAAAACTGCGGATTACTTATCTGAGAAGTTATCTAACAGGTGTAATTACAATATATTTTCATAATTATTACTATGCACAAAACAAACATCTTTTTATGTGAAATGCCAAAATGTCCTCAAAATTGCAAAGCGAGCATTCCAGACGGAGTAAATATTCTTGGACAAACTATAAATAAGAGGAAAAGCGAAAACAGAGATAAGGATAAGAAAACTAAAATATAATTACAGCTCAGTGAATTCATCGGCGAGAGGTTAACAAGTGTGTGGCAGATGGATATAAAAATCATTTAGCAAATTTGCGTTCAGTTAAGAAATACGCATAATCGAAAAATCTCAAACGACGAGAGAATTGCGTCATCTTTAGAAGTACCCGTATAACATTTCAGTAATAATACTGCTAATAGTTAATAAAGACTATTTTTCAGCTTTTTACGTTTTACCTCAACAACGGGTTTTTATTCATGTTGCTCGCATGAGGATTACTTATGACTATATATATATATATATATATTATTATATATATATATATATATATATATATATATTATATATATATAAAAGCAAACGAGGTTATTTCAATTACTTTTTGTTTAAACGAAAGCCAAAATAAAAAATATCCATCATTTAATGATAGAAACAACAAAAAACAAAAGCTACGAATATAAAACAAATAAATAACATCCTTAGACATACGAATATACCATAAACAAGATCATAAGTTAAAAAATCTTACCATAACATAAAAAAAATAAGAATATCCAAAAGTAACGAGAATAAACAAAGTTCAGAAGAGAACAAACGGTTTTAAATCTTTTGTTACAAAATATTGCCATGGGCTACATCCTTCAATCAGAGTTATAATAATGACAACAGAAATAAATAAACCCCAATGCATAGCAAAATCAATTATAAAATTATACAAAAAAAGTTCTTTTTTATGAACTCACCACTTTTCGATAGGATAAAAAAACGACCAATAAGAATATCGCAAAAAGGAAGTCGAAGCAAAGGACAAAAAAAATTAATTAATCTTTATTCCAATAATCCAGCGAAGACCAGATATTGCAGATCAAATGTCTATTACAAAGTTTATAGACCAATACGATAAATGGAAATTTTAAAAAATCATAACACAAAACAACTAACTAAATAATCCTCCATGAAAGGACTGCATTAAAGGCGAGATCCTTACATCCTGTAAAGCCTTATAAAGACGAAAAAACAAACAGGAATACTGAAAATAAACAAAAGGTAGCCAACAACACAAAAAGCAGTCGATAAGAACGGCGAGGAAAAACAAAATCCTCCTCCTTCGTAGCACTCCTCCACGACCACCACCAGGGGCCCTCCAGATAGATCCTTCGGTCCAAAAATAGGATTGAAGAGGAAAAGAGTGATGGCTCTTCCGGAAGACCGCCGTATCCTTGCATTCTTGCGCAAGCTTGGCTGAGAAGGTGCTACTCCCACATTGCTTGGCGACCCCGAAAAGTTTCAATGAAAAGTTTTCTTGCAACTTTCTCTGTAAAAACAGCCAACTTAGATCAAGTTTACTCTCGCAGGTACAAAACTACAGGGGCCAGATATTTTCGGTTTCGCCTCTGGGGTGAGGGAGCAAATCGGTCATAAGGAAGGAAGGTCTTCAGGCTTTTTCCCGAGTCAATCTATTCAATCTCGTTTCGACTCTCATTACTCCATATTAAAGAATTATGGAAGGAATAAAAAAAAATTACAAATAGTTTGGAAAAGAGATTTTGGTGTTAATTTTAATTACTATATAATTAAGACAGCTTCAAAATTTCTTTTCTAAAAGATTTCTCATTTTCATTCACAATTCTTGAATCTTGATATAATCTAACACTCCGTTTTCATCAGTGCAATACTCGATAACCCCCAGATAATAAAAAGCAATGTTTATTAATATTTTCAATTCAATCATGTAAAAAATAGCCAACCAGTAATACCTGCTTAGTTTTGACTCGCCGTCGTCTAGCTTGGGGCCAGTACCTCTCGTTACTGGCCCTTATATATAAGAAAGCAGTATGGAGATACCCTAGTGGGTCATTTTTTAACATGAACACAGTTGCCTAAACGTCTTTTTATCCTGATGACAATTAACCGGTTCAACCGACCAAATTTCCAAGTAGTTTCGTTTTTCAATACTCGAATTTTGCTAAATTATTAAAATGAAAAATCGCATTTTGATGGTGATAAATTCACCTACAAAAGTTGCACGTTGATGCTGATAGATTCCCCCACATGAATTGCATATTTTGACTCATAAATTCTCCCACATGAAATACATATTTTGACTGATAAATTCACCCACATGAAATGCATATTTTGAATCTGATCAATTCACCCATATGAAATGGATGTTTTTATAAATTCCCCCACATGAATTGCATATTTTGACACTGATAAATTCACTCACGTGAATTGCATATTTTGACTGACAAATTCACCCATATGAATTAAATATTTTGGCTAATAAATTCATCCACATGAAATGCACATTTTGACGTTGATAAATATATCCACAAAAATTACATATTTCGACAAATTCACCCACAATTTATTTGACAGATAAAATAATTCGCACTTTCATTTAAATGTCTCAATATTGCTTCTGCCTTTCAACAACCAAACTCTGGAATTATAACCTTGATTCCGTATTGTGCTTTCTGCGCTTCCAGTTGGTCTGAGCTGCATAAGACCATACAGTTAGTTACCTCTCGCATCAGCATTTAAAAAAAAAAAAAATATAACGACCAACTTTTCTAAACCAGGTAGGAATGAGGCTCTTTCAAGAAGGCCATCCCCTCTTCCTTCCCACTTTCCCCTACTATTCCTCACCCTCCTCCTCCTCCTCCCTTTCTCAGTTCTTCATTTTTTCCCCACAAATCCCTTATTCGCCTCCCCATTCCAACCTCTCTCCTTGTACCTTTCCCGTTCCTCTCCACAAAAAAAAAAAAAAAAAAAAAAAGGCAGGAACTGCTACCCTTTCCATGCGGGAAAGTTAAGAGTAAATTAACAAATTCCTTTCTCCCACATTACCATCCATCCCCTCTCCAGTAATTCAGCTTCGGTGTCTTTCGGTTGCGTCCCTGCCATACTCCCTCCCCACCAACCCCACCTCCCACTCCCCTTCCCTCCCTACCTCCCTCCTCCTCCTCCTATCCCCTGGGCCCTAACCATTCCACTCCTTCATCAACTATCATCATCATCATGGCCATTATCATCAATTCCGCTAGCAATCACGTCATCAGTTCCCGGCTGGTATGGGTACGTTTCGTTTGCCAGTATAACCAGGAATGCCGTTCTAAGTCTAGCGAGTTGCTTTTATCCGAATAAATTTATAAAGAAAAAATAGTAAAACCATTAAGGAAACTTTTAACAAAATATTACTCATACAAATAAAAAACTATAACCTTTCATGAAACTTTTTCGGAATAAAATGTTCATATATAAAATACCGATTAAATTTTTGTATTTACTAATTTCAAAATTCATAAAGTTTCACCCGTTACCCAACTGTTATTCCTCAGACAATCAAAGGAATATTCTGAAATTTTCAAAACCTAACAATACGCATACGGGTAGGCACACACACACACACACACACACACACACTAACACACAATCAAAGGGTTACCATCAGAAGATCAGAAAAAACTTCGCTGCCACATTCGCTAGTTTTGCATATAGCTACATACAAATGTGTATATATATATATACATACATACAGACATACACGCACACAAGTATTTTATGTAAACATAAATACACACACACTAGTGTTTAGATATATATATATATATATATATATATATATATATATATATATATATATATATAGGCATAGATAAACAGATAGTCACATATATAGCATCCATCATATAAATGTAAATAAGAATGTTCGTACACGTTGCAAGACAAATAGTATATCGTACACGCAAAAGAATCAGTAGTCGTAAGTACCATTACATAAAAAAAACAAATTTATTGCAATAACCTCCCCTTCAACGTCTTCGTGCAAAATAACGACAGCCTTCCCTTTACTTCCCCCACGACACCTCTTCCCTTCATCATGCACAAGCATCGCCATCAGCAGAGGCAGGAGTAATTCACGTAACGTCAAATTTCCTTTGCCAAGCCAGATGGCGCCTCGTCCTGGATGGAGCTCGCTAGCGGCTGCCTCGCAGGAGGGGGACCACAGCAAACGCTGGGGCCTGCCTGCCTGGAGCCCTGGACTGCCTCGTCAGTGCAGCTACAGACATCAATGCAGGTAGATGCGGTGTCAGCTTAGCACTGATTAGGGAAATTCGACACTCGCAGCCATGAATGGAGTTGGAATGGAAAGCAGAAGTTAGGCTAAGAGCAGGGACCTATGCTGCGGTCATTCAGCGCTGAAAGGAAAACTGAGAGTAAAAAGGTTTGGAAGATGTAACAGGATTAATACTTCGCAGTTGCTCTATGGAACAATTGTTAGGAGAGGGTGGAAAGTAAGATGGAAGAAGGAGAATATGAAAGCAGGTACAATAAAAGGAATGAACGAGGTTGTAACTAAGGGCCGAACGGACGCTGGAAAGAACCTTAATTAATGCCTACGGTGCACTAACGGCACCAACCCGCACCCGCCCCCAATGGGGAGGGGACAAGTCATGAGGACTTCCGTAAGATATATAAAAATACGAATATCCTGCCAAAACTGGGAATGCTCCAACGATACATACGTTTATTATGCAAATCCAGTAACGTCTCTTCCATTTTCAAAACATCCTTTTATTCCCGCCCAGATAACATTTATAGCCGCGAAAACTTCCATAGAATAAGTCGAAATTTAAGTATACTGCAAAATCTGGGGCTGCTTTAATGAACAACTACGATGACAAATACGTTGATTCTGCAAATCCCGTAACATTTATTAATTTAAAGAAAATCCGTTTTATTTCAGCCCAAATTAACAAATCTGGACATTTCATCATACTTGCTTTCGTTTCGTATTTGTTTGCACAAGAACTCAAATATCGGTTATAGTTAAAACTCCTCAACTTATGCGGGGAAGACTGGCATGACGCACATCCATCCATACATACATGTGCGAGAGAGAGAGAGAGAGAGAGAGAGAGAGAGTATCCACTGTTTGGATAATAAGTATTGATTACAAGTGAATTTCAAGTTTAGATTCGCCAACGTCCTCCCCGGGACCGGCCTTTTACACCACTGGCCCTTAAAAAAATATACGGAATACAAATAAGTTGGTCCAAGAATCGGGATGATAATAATCCTTATAGGAGAATTTAATGTCATTCCAAAGGAACAGCCAGCTACCCAAAATAACATATAGCCAGGGATGGAAATGGGATTCCAAATCCTTTAACTCACTGGTCATGAAAAGCTGATTTCCAACTTCCTCATTCAAAGACACTGAACTGTTAACCAGAATGAGCAATAAATAAGTTAATAAATAAACAAATTTTGTTGCGTAAGCACTGAACTGTATTAACTTTTCATGCCCTTATTTCTTTTTTTCATAATTTGTGTACTGTTGTTTTAATAGAAAAGCAATTATTTACATTTTGGAATAATATTCTTAACACATAAATTCATCTATTCGAATTTGCGCTGCCTGAATGCATGGTCTGTGCTTTTTTCAAAATCTGAAGGTGAGCTTGCTCTAAAGGAGAGAGAGAGAGAGAGAGAGAGAGAGAGAGAGAGAGAGAGAGAGAGAGAATGATGATGACGATGATGAAAAAAAAGTATGGAGGACGAGCTGTAGTGTCGACCAAGCCTTGGGGCCTGAAGATGACCGTCTCATATCTTAAGAAGGTCTGCCGCTGACGGCTGACGCTTTTTGAGATTCTTAGTCACTTCAACGCCAGACAAGAAGAAGAAGCAGAAGAAGAAGAAGAAAACAGAAAAATGCGATGAAATAAGGAGACAGAAATGAGCTACTTTGGATGAGCGTGGATGTTTTTGTACCTCTCAATGGCGCCATTAACTTGAAAATTAATTAAAGAAAGATAATTGTGAAGGTTCGATTTGAGAAAACGGAAGACGTTCGCTCAAGTCATGGATGTCATTGTGTGTGTGTGTGTGTGTGTGTGTGTGTGTGTGTGTGAGAGAGAGAGAGAGAGAGAGAGAGAGATTACTACGAAGAAACAATTATTATTCCTAAAATAAGTTTGAAAATAACAAGCAACACATATTTCCAGGATGAGACGAGTGTAATCATATGAATTTAGAAACACGTTACCAAATTGAGTATAAACTCATTATATTTAAAGCCTTCTATTTGATCAGACTTAGCAACATTTTCACTGGCCCTTAGCGAAAACTTCAACTTTGAAATTCCGGAGAAAAAAAAAAAAAAAAAAAACACGGTTCAGGTGCCTATGAGTTTTAGAGAGAGAGAGAGAGAGAGAGAGAGAGAGAGAGAGAGAGAGAGAGAGAGAGAGAGAAAAAAAAAAAAAACAACAACCTTGCAAACTCTTGCATCATCATTTTCTCTAACCTCGCTAACTATCAATGAGGTAGTTGTTTATGACGAAAATGTAGTTTTTAATAACATCACCATCCCAGTGTGATTAGGTGGAACACAATAGTGAAACGAGTATCATTTTCAACGTCATATTCCCTTCCAGGAGCACTGGAGGGCTTTCGGCGCAATCGAGTTTTCTGTCCAGTTTTATGGGCCTCAGCCACGGCCCATAAAACTCAACCACGGTCCGGTAGTAGCATAAGTTGCTGACACCTATAGCGCTTCCAGACGTACAGATACGGCTAACTTTAACCTTAAATAAAATAAAAACTACCAAGACTAATGGGCTGCAAATTATTATGCCTGATGACTGGAGGGTGGATGATCAGCATACCAATTTGCAGCCCTCTAACCTCAGTGGTTTTTAAGATCTGAGGGCGGACGGACAGACAAAGCCGGCACAATAGTTTTCTTTTACAAGATCATTCAGATGGCAGGATAGTGACATATTTCAGTCATATATATATACACGACAGTCTGATGGGGAAATGGAATGTAATATTAGGTTATTCAGCGCTCAAAGGCAAATTAAGACTAACAAAGGTCTTAACGGTGACAGGAGGAAAATCTCACTAGCAAAATGAAACAATTGTAAGGCTATAGTGGAAAATGAGATGCAAGAAAGAGGATATGAATAGAAAGAGAATATGAAGAGAGGTATAGGATAAATATGAAAAACAATAATATAATCTTACAAGTAATGATACCACTATATTATTTTAAGTTAAATTTGTCCTCAAAGCCGATACGTCTTTCCTGGTGATAAGACCCCTGCAACTGCAACACCCCCCCCCCTCCCCCACCCGAATTCATCCGGACTTCCCAGCTAAACCATATTTTCTTCTTTCTAATGAACACCAAATTTTGTGGAAGCATGAATTTCAAGTCAATGGCCCCTGTGTTTGTTCAATATAAATATGGTTCATCATCTAAATAATAATAATAATAATAATAATAATAATAAGAAGAAGAAGAAGAAGAAGAAGAAGAAGAAGAAGAAGAAGAAGAAGAAGACGGCACATCAGCTAATCTGGGTTGTTACGTGACATCTAAGCCTTAAAACAATCTTTACGGGGGCATAACTACGAATTGCATAAACTACATTCATCGTAACGACCTCTTTATAAAAGGAAAACCCTTTACATGTCGTCAAAAACAAGGGATTTCATCGACTGGATACGTACCTATTCATACAATAAATTTTAACCCATTTGTAAAAGAATCAAGAAGGAAAATACGTTATTGTTAATACTTGTTAATGATTGCAGGTGAAACATATTCTTATCTATTTTATTTTTGTATAACCAGGATTTGCTACTATTATAACAATAATCATCGAAAGTTTGCAGGCAGAAAATTAGTAGAAAATTCAAAGTTAAATTTACCAATCGAATTTAAATAACGAGTAAAAGTGGACCGTATCTTATCGAAATGTTTTTCATCTACGAACTTCGTACGCAACGCTAAGTGACTCTAGCTTGTAATCTGAGTGCTCGTGGAACTTTTTGCAAAAGACCATAAGTTACTGTTGCAGTAATGAGGTATGAATGTGTACAAATTCAATATTGTATTAAAATGAATATTCACATGTTACAGCTGCACACACACACACGCACACATAATTATGTATGTCTAATATCCCATGAAAGACAATTCTAACTGCAATGGCAGCACCACAGTCGATCCTTTTATTTCATACCTTTTAAAATGAAGTCAAGAATAATATAACTCAGCCTTTCACCGTCTTAAAAGATTCATTTAATAAAATCAACAACTTCTACAAAAGTTCATGACGTAACAGGAAATTTAATTTTAGTAGAACTAATGCCACTCGAAGCAGCTTTAGATACAGAAGTTAACAAGCACTCAAATGCACTTTCTTCCAATACCTGGTTAAATGTATGATGGAACAAATCTAATGGTTGTTTTTCCATGGCATAAAGATTATTAAAGGCTGTATGTCGGTACCTTTAATCTTACAACCTGGCTTCCGTACTACTTCCACAAAACTTGAAGCATGACAAAAGGAAGAAAAAAGCTACTTAGAAAGACACTCACAACAAATTACTACAGGTTTTGGAAGTCTACCCATAAACATGAGCTTTGGTCACTCAAGACTTAACCTAAAACAATATCACTATGGGAAATGTCTATTTATCTATGCAAAATTGACACAAACAATCACCCAATCATTCACTCCCTTCAATCTTGTCCCCATCCCTTGAAAGACCCTCACCACCTATCCTCCTTTGGGGGGGGGGGGAGAGAGAGAGAGAGAGAGAGAGAGAGAGAGAGAGAGAGAGAGAGAGAGAGAGAGAGTTGGGTCTCCCGACCCTTTCACACAATCCTCCTTCATCAGCATCTTGCGCTGCATCTTGCAAATTGGTTCCGTCGCAACCTGACGAAATCTAGATGCAACGAATTCCATATGTATACAAGGGCGACGCGAAACAGATTGAGAGATGGAGTGGTGCAGCAATGAGGAGGAGGGTTTGAGGGGGAGGGGCAAGGGGATAGGGGTGGGAGGGAGGGCCTCTGGTCCTCGTTAAGGGAAAGGGTGCAGTGGCAGAATTAGATTCCAATTAGGTGATTGGATGCTTCGGCTCTGATTTTCTTCGGCTGAACCCAGAGAGTTCTGAGTTGAGGAGTTTCCGGATTTCCTCATCTAGTGGAGCCCAATCGCTCTTTGATGGGCCTTGGATATCTGTGATTGCTTCTTGATGGACACGTCCTGTATACACACACATACACACATAAATACACATACGCATATGCAACACCAGAAACCCTTAGAGGACGAGCAAACACACACACACCCACCCACACACACACACACACACCGGCTGCTACTCTAAGATTCTCCCAAGTCATTTCTCAAGTTCCAGCGACGCATCTGCGACTCTTCCCTTTCGCCACGACAGACACCAGCTCAATCCCAGGCTTGTTCCAGGGCCGATTTCACACGAATATTATCGTACGAGTTATTAACGTCACATCTGGTTAAGCAACAACGCCGGAACGGAATAACTCTTCAATTTTATATTGGATTTATCCTTCTTAATCGTCTATGGAGCTATATTTTCATTTAAATATCTTTACATCTTTTATTCAATATCCTCAATTTATTCATATAAAACACCTACGCATCTTAACGAGCAGTTATTTACTAGTATTTCTAGCCCTACGCTGTAATCTAATAATTCTAATTAAATCAACAGCTAACAAAAAAAAACTTTTATTGATATAGTTTTCAACTTCGTTTTCCTACCATTTCTAACGTTCAGAAATTCAATTGTACTAATCCACAGTTTCCTTTTATATCAAGAGTTATAAACTTAAAACAAAACAAACATTATGAACTGTTGTGAACATTTATTCATGGGCTTGGAATCCTTTGCCTCTCTACTATTTTTGCTATATAAGTCAGGCATGTCTTGTCTTGCGGAGAGAGAGAGAGAGAGAGAGAGAGAGAGAGAGAGAGAGAGAGAGAGAGATCATCTGCGTTCTTGTTTCAGGTTTTGAAAATCAAAAGCATTTGCCAGATGCAAGTGTATTTACTGTTTACATCTGAAAATTATTTGATAAGGAGAAATCAGAGATTGACTGTCATTTCTAAGCTGGTATCTGTACTTGTTCCCCGACCCCCTGCCATTTTTCTGTACGCTTGTTCCTTTTCCTTTCATTTTCTATACATTTGTTCCTTCCCCTTTCATCTGTCTGTACACTTGTTCCTTTCCCTTTTATTATCTGTACACTTGTTCCTTCCCCTTCCATTTTCATATACGCTTGTTCCTTCTCCTATCATTTGTCGGTACACTTGTTCCTTCCAATTTCATTGGCCTTAATACATGTTCCTTCTTCTATCATTTTCTGTACACTTGTTCCTTTCCCTTTTATTTTCTGTACATTTGTTCCTATCCCGTTCATTTGTCTTTACACTTGTTCATTCCCATTTCATTCGTCTGTACACTTGTTCCTATCCCTTCATTCGTCTGTACACTTGTTCCTATTCCTTTTATTTGTCTGTACACTTCTTCCTTCTCTTTTATTTCCCATACACTTGATCCTTCCCCTTTCATTTGTCTGTACACTTGTTCCTTCCCACTTCCATTTATCTGCATTTGTCCTTTCCTTTTCCATCTGTCTGTACTTGACTCTTTCCCTTCCATTTTTGTACACTATTTTCTATCCTTTCCATTTGTGTGTCCACTTGTTCCTTACCCTTTTATTTTCTGTACACTTACTCTTTCCCCTTCCATTCCCAAACCTTTCTTCCTATCCCTTCTGTATAGATATTTAATGTTATGCTGTATATTAATTACGTACAGTTTATGAACATTTTGTACATTTGCTTTGTATTATTCTATAGAAGAATTATATTTATGTTCCCATTTATATTTTCTCGTTGCACGTATGTAAGACCACTATTTTCGTTATGCATCGTGGCAACAATGTAATTAGATGTGTCAAAAACACTGCCTTTATTTCCCGCCATATGCATAGTCAGTCTCTGTCCAGTGGTCATTGTAGGACAAGCGCGGACCTGCTTCCCGCTACTGTCGTTTTGATGTCTGTTTATCTTCATTACAAAGATTTTAAAGAATCTACGGGTTTGATTTGTCACCCCTTCATCCATTTTCTTGCATGGATGTATGTGGCAGGTCATCCCACACATGGCGCAGTGAGTAACGCACGTATGGACTCCAGGAGACGACCGCCATTGCCGCTTTCTTCTCGCTCGCACATTGGATTCCTAACAGTGACTCAAGATATCAACGAGCTTCGATGGGACAAGGTCGGCATCGTGGATGGGCGCGGAAGTCAAGAAAGTATGAAATACGCCTTCCAAAGTGGGTGTATGGTTTTCGAAACGAAGACATTTACGCCCAATGGCTAATATGAGTGATGACACTCTCCCCCAAGTCCCCTGTGTCCCCTTGCTCTGGCCAGGAAAGAGAGCCATCATTCGAAAACCCTCCAATGTCCCTCGTCATTTAACCTCGACTAGCTCACAGGAATTAATGTTCCGCTCGAGACACTGCTACGAGCGTAAAGGGGGAGGAGGGTTTGCCGGTTAGATATTTAATGTTATGCTGTATATAATTACGTACAGTTTATGAACATTTTTGTTTACATTTGCTTTGTATATTTCTATAGAAGAAAATTATATTTAGTTCCCATTTTATATTTTCTCGTTGCACGTATTGTAAGACCACTATTTCGTTATGCATCGTGGGCAACAATGTAATTAGGATGTGTCAACACTGCCTTTATTTCCCGCCATATGCATAGTCAGTCTCTGTCCAGTGGTCATTGTAAGTGACAAGCGCGGACCCTGCTTCCCGCTATGTCGTTTTGATGTCTGTTTATCTCATTACAAGATTTTAAAGAATCTACGGGTTTGATTTGTCACCCCTTCATTCCATTTCCTTGCATGGAGGTATGTGGCAGCATCCCACACCCCTTCTTACTTTGACTCCCATCCTCCTCCTCCTCCTCCAAATGAGAGATTCTTCCAGACTCGCATCTTCCTCATCAAAATGATGATGATCATCATCATCATCATCATCATCATCAGGAACTCCTTCGACAGGGGTGTAGTCCAAAGCCTGTACAACCGAGATATATTAATGCCGTGTAAAAAATCGGCGAACCCCTTTAGCGGGGGATGTCTTTGTACCAAACAGAAGGTTGCCCCCCGGCATTACTTCCATTACAAAGCCTTTTATGACCCCCATCTGGGAGGCCATTTTTACAATTGAAAACTTTTAACCCGAACTTCTTTCTTCTTCTCAAGTCTTGTCTCAGTGTGATACCGGTGGGACGCCTCGGCAGGGATGGGTAGGGGGTTAGGGGGAGGGGGGAGGGGGGAACAAGTGTTGTGGTGGGGAAGAGGGGGGGGGGTAAGTTCACTTTGCAGCGTAAGAAGATAGGGCAGAGGGAGAGAGCAAGATCAAACGAAGGAGGGAAAAGATACAACCAGAGAGAGAGAGGAGAGAGATTTTATAATAATCTCTTTTTTTTTTAAATCACGAAAAAAAATTAGGGCAATGAGGGACGGGAAAAAGCAAGAATATATATATATAACATATATATATATATATTATCAAACAATATATATAAATGTGTGTATATATATATATATATATATATATATATATATATATATCGCGTATGTAAGTATGAGTAAAATATACTAAACATCGTCAAAACGACAAAAGTATCAGCTCCAATTCAGTTTTTCATTTTTCTTATTGTGGCTAAATACATCACAAATTCATACATACACACATATACTTTATATACATATATATATATATATATATATATATACATATATATATATATATATACATATATACAAATATACTATACACACACACACACACACACACACATATATATTATATATATAATATATATATACGTATATACTATATATATATATATATATATATATATATATAAGTGTGTGTGTGTGTGTGTATGTATGTATGTATACATAAACAGCGAGGGAGAAAGATGGCTTCACCTTCCCGTTAGAATGGTAAAGGTATGGGGAAAGTAAAAGAACCAGGAAGGAAGGAGAGAGAGAGAGAGAGAGAGAGAGAGAGAGAGAGAGGAGAGAGAGAGAGAGAGAGAATGCCCCAAAAGGAGAATGCTGGTGGGGAGAACAAGAAGCAAAGTGAAAAGAAGGGGGGAGGTTTTATTTGGTTTTAATTTACCTTAAGTGTAGAGGGGAACAAGTTTTGATTAGATAAACGAGTTATCTCGTGTTCCTAATTATACTGCGGATCATTTTAGTGCCAACGCAACAAGGAGGTCGAGGATGTGTGTGTGTGTGTGTATGCCTACACATTAAAAACGCATGTGGCAGTAGGGTTAATATTGCTAATATTCTTGAGAACCGCATCAGCTAAACAAAGCGAGCGAGAATTTTTAGTTTAGCATTTTACTTTTTGTTTCCCACAAACATTTGTTACTCTCGCGGTGAATTCAAAGAAAACCCTACATTAGTATTAAGAAATAACCATTAAATCATTTCATACCTGACAAAAGGAACATGAATCAAGGAAAGAATGAAATCTCCCAAGGCAATGACGGGAAGTGTTTGAAATCTCCCAAGACAATTATGAGATGTGTCCGAGTAAGTGAGTAAATAGGCGAAGAATCACAAAGAAATCTATTTACGTTTTTATGCATTTATTATTTTCTTAATCAATTTCATCTTTTCTAATAATAAGTGATCTCTTTTGTCTGGATTTCCTATTACCTTCTGTTACCTCTTTCAAATGAGCACCTTCGTATTCTTTGGAAGCTTGAATAATTCCGAGTCAACGGTCCCTTTGGTGGGCTTGTTCCATATGAATAGGGTTCATCTTCTGCAAATGATAATAATGTTACTGATTAACGGATTGAACAGGTTAAGAACCACAAGGTGAACAAACATGGCCGAAAGAACAAGCGAGCAAATCACAAGACAATAAAGAGCATAGAAGACAATCAAACCCTTTATTTGCATCCAATATTCACCTTGAAATTCTTTCACTGGTACAAACGAACTACCCACAAAAGCAAATCGCATCACACGACATTGGCTAAGTGAATATGAGGGCGAAGGAGAGGTGAAATTCCTTTTTTCTTTTTTTCTTTTTTTTTTTTTTTGGTGGGGGGGAGGGGGGGGGAGGGGGGTTATTTGCTGCGGGCGCGCCTCTGCGCACACATCTCCGAAAGGCAAAACTCCTGGGCCCGGCAACGCTGTTAAATGCATCTCGCAAGGCCCCTCTAAAAAATTCCTCCTCGTATCGCTAACTCTTTTCTCCCGCCATTACCCAATGGCACTGGTAAGATGACCAAAAATCTCTTAGACCAACTTTTAGGGAACGAACGGAGATACCGCCTGAGAAAAGGGAGGTGGGTGGAATAAGACGGGGTGGGGGAGGGTGGTTGGGGGAAGAAAAGGATCCTACACCCTCGTACAAGCCCTGGGGTACTCCCGAGAAGGTATAGAAGCCGGGTGAAATCACAGGCGAAATGCAGACCAAATCAGTTCACATTTGCATGAGGAGAGCAGTCTCCCCATCAACCACATTTGAAGGAAAAAGGTGTTTCTAACACTTACAGAGAATGAGGTGGGATACGTAGGGGACGGGGGAAGGAGTGGAATATAGTACAGCAAGTTTAGAGGAGAGAGAGAGAGAGAGGTCTCCGATCTTTTAGAAGACTTTCCCGAAGATTGGAACCGCGGAGAGAGTACCTACTTCTTCCTCCTGCCTTCCCCCCCTTCACCTCCCAATACCCTACCCAAAGTCCCGGGCCTTCCCCACCTGGCCCTTTCCAAATTCGGGTGGCGGCAAATGGAAAAGTTTAGGAGTGATTTTCACCATCACAGCGCCGGTATGAACTGACCCGCTCTATGGATTATGGCGCGAGAGAGAGAACACGGAAACGACCAGAAAAGATGACGACGAAGGTGCAAGAGACATAAAAGAAGAGGAGAATGGAGGAATATGGAATCCATGAAATGTCTGGATCTTCTTTCTCTGCATCTTTTCCCGATTCCATGTGGGGTCGGTGAATGAAATGACTGAACATGGGACAATATGAAAAAAAACACACTACTGAATATGGGACGATATAAAGAATAAACAAATAAAATACAAGTTAATTTGGGTCAAGGTACCAAGACTCCCTCTTCCTCCAATACGGGTATCGAACGCCAATCATTCAGTTTGTGAGCTGAACGTGCTACAACTGACGCTGTACATATTTTCATGGCACATACTGTAGAACCTAAGCAAAGGTCTATTCAAAAACGTTCCCCCTTACAGTGGCACTTAAACGGCACACTGCAGTCATTACTGAAGCCTCGTCGCAGTATCTATTTTACCACCAGCTGCAATATGTGCCTTAAACTTTTCATCTATTACAAGTGGACTGCCCTCCCTTAAGCACATAATTTGGGGTAGCCATGTAGGTGTTTAGAATTGTGATTCACCGGTCTCGTAACGCTACATAGTTCTCAATAAACCAGCTAATATTGAAGATATTTTCATTAGTCGTATAAAATTTCCTTTACTTTTATATATAAACCATAAAAAAGAGTAACAGAAAACCTCGAGGTACTTCATACCCAGTTTATAAGCGTTCTTGCCATGGCTTCTAATTCCAATTGTCAACTGTAAGTCAGTCGCAATATCCTTAATATACCGTAAGATTTCTACTCGCTGCTCACTGATGAAATATAAAAAATATATTTTATCTTATTCTTCAAACATACATTCTCTCTCTCTCTCTCTCTCTCTCTCTCTCTCTCTCTCTCTCTTCTCTCTCTCTCTCTCTCTCTTTTTCAACATAAATGCTTGAAAACTGTTCGTAATTACAACAGAATATAACTAAGACTGCAGTTTTCGGGTGGCCTGCTATTATCATCGAAAGAAACCAATATGTTTGCACCTTCAACAACAGCCGTAAAACATGTGAAAGCAAATAAGATTTAATTATTAATAATATTGAAATTAATCTGCCCAAAACACTACTTCTACAAAACATTACCTTAACCTTTCGGAAATATATTATCTAAATCGTCACTTTGATACGTAGCGAATAAAAATGACATTGTACACTGCATTACGATGAATGAAACCCTCTAAAGTACATTATTTTTCGCTTCCATAACTTTAGCTCGTACACCTCATATTTATATTAAGGTAATAAATAAGGGGTTAATACATATTAAAAAAAATATTGGTTTAAAAAAAATACATTCCATAATTACTAATTATGAAAAAAAACTGCCAGGAAAACCGATTTTAAATGATAATACACATTACGCAAAAAAAAACACGAATCAAAAGCCGCCATTACATTATAATTGCAATTTACATATGAAAAATAACGGCATCTAAACCCGACAATACATAATAAAAACAAAATACACATTAAAAAAAACCTGCATCACAAGCCGACTTTACATAATAATCCTAAAATACATATTACCAAAAATCTATATCGTGAGCCGACACTAAATAATAAATACAGAAAACACATTAAAAAACTGCATCAAAGCCAACATTGCATAAAAATACAAAATACACATTACCGAAAAATTCTGCATCAAAGCTTGACACTACATAATAATTACAAAACACACATTAAAAAAAAAGAAAAAAAAAAAAAAAAGGCGAACGCAGACAGAGACCCGTTCCCCTGCAGTACAACCAAGCTATAAATAATCATTTCCAATCATGCCAGAGCTTGTGCATTAACCTAATCCTGAAATCAAGTGGGCAAAAATACATATATAAATTAGATATAATTAAGGCACTCATGCATAATCGAGTTAATTAAACGGACGTTCGTTCTACGAATTAGGATTCATTGGACAATTCCGCGTTGCGATGTCAGTGCCACCGAATGGAAAAAAAAAAAAAAAAGGAGAGGGGGGAGGAGGGGGTGGGGAGGGGGGAATTTGATGAATTATGGCCGTCCTGCTAATGAGCTTCAACCAGATATTAACTTTGTTTTTATTGCCTCCGCTCGCAAAATGGGCGATTTTCCCTGTGACGGAGAGCGATGGAATTAAGTCGTGCGGTTATATGTAAGGTTTGACGCAATGGGGTCTACGAAGCCTCAAGGGATCGACTTTTCATTGTAGGTTATGTACGTTTTGGGATTCTTCAAGTTCTGTTATTTTTCGCTTTTCCTTTTAATTTACCTAACACGAAAACCTCAAGGAAGCGAGAGAGAGAGAGAGAGAGAGAGAGAGAGAGAGCTACGAAAATTACAAGAATGTAAGAGAGAGAGAGAGAGAGAGAGAGAGAGAGAGAGAGACAACACCAAAAATGAAACAAACAAGACTGCAATGATTTTCCATACTCGCATCACGATTCTCTCCGTCAATGTAAATCGTTACTACGCGTTAAGATTCTTTGGAACTGTCTTCAGTAAGAACTTATACAAATAATATTAAAAAAATAAACAGGCTAAGATGAGCAATTGCGTTAAGGATACAAAACACATACGGGGAACTATTTGCCTTAATAGTTATGCGAAATTACGAAAACAAAAAATTTCATCACAGAAGTGTTCGCGCGTAACTGACGGGAATCAGCCTTCCACTGACATACGTACTTGTAGTGTAGGAAGCCTGGCAGTATATCTAAATACACACACGCACACACACACACACACTATATATATACACACACACACACACACACACATATATATATATATATATATATATTATATATATATATATATATATATAGATATATATTATATATGTATAAAAGGTAATGTACGAAAGGAAAATGAAAAACGAAAATTGCCGAGATCTTTCCGTCTTTTAACGACCCTTTACTATAGTTAAAAGTCTTGCCTATAGTGAAGGATTAAGACCGAAAGATCTCGGCAGTTCCCGTTTTTTTAGTTTCCTTCGTGGCATTACCTTGTATTACATAGCATCACGTTTTATATATTTCGTGATCATATATACATACATAAATACATACATACTTATATATATATATAATATAATATATTATAATGATATATATATATATATTATATATATATGTATATATATTATATTATATTGCTGCGGTTGAGGTTCTGAAAGCTTCCGTATTAAAACGTCAAGTAAAATCGCGACAGTGACAGCCTTTTAATTTTTCTGCAAGGCCTTCCCCTTATCTAGCCAAGATGAAACGCTCACTGGTAAATTTACATACTCGCGCAATCCTAGAAACTTCTCTCAAGCATTTAAAAATAAAAAAAAATAAAAAAATAAAAAAAAAAAATCCCCAAAAAGACGATTCGGAGCACCTGCACTCGAAACGGGAAACAAGTAAGTGTCGAAGCTCTTCGTAAGTTTCTTCCGAAAACCTCCACTTTTATCAACAGGGCCGAACTAAAGCTAATAATAACAGCGTTACGTAATGCCACCCACGTGGGCTCAAGTTTGCCTCCCCGACTTCTACAAAGTATCGTTACAAGTTAGCAGAATTTGCAGAACTAAGTTCGATGGCCAAACTTACTCTCTGGGTCGGGATGAGATGTGAGAGGGGGAGAGGGCGACGGGAGGGGAGGGGCAGCTGGTGGGTCCGGAAAGTCAGTAAAGTAGGAGAACTTTAGTTTTGAGTCACGTGATCTCGTCCGAGAAAGAATCTTCCGTCTCAACAACAGTTAGGTCAGCCTTTAAGACGACTGACAGGGCACTGGATAGACTATTGTCTGATTTATTTTGAAAGGATACTGAATAAAGTGTATTTATTTCTTTTTAACAAAACACATAATTAATCGTAATGTTATTTTTTTTACTAAATTAGTAAACATTTTGAAGTCTCTCGAAACTTATTTTTACTTACAAATCGCACAAGAACACGAGGAGCAAGCTTCTTTCTACTCTGCAGGAATGATTAAAATACACTTGAACAATTATAATTGTTTCTTCGTAATCCAATCCAGCTTTTCATCATATACTGACATATTCATCCGCGTCTTGCATTACAACTGATATTCACCAAAACCAATTCTAATTCAGAATCAAGATGATTATCACGGAAGTAACGTGAACATGACAACGTGCACTGTTGAGGGGTCAGTCCCTTAAGGACTGGTCATTCGTGGGGCACCCCCTATACGTTCATTCATGAGGTCAGTCCCATATAGTATCCTAATTTCCGGGGTCGCCCCATTATACCTTACCTCTGAATCTGCTGTAAATGATTGATTCGATCACGGCAACGGAGGTCCTTTTTTTTTTATTTGTTGATTGACTGCCATGTTTTATTCTGAATAAGCTCATTTATTTATTATCTCACTGAAAACACTGACATAACCTCTATCGGTGATTGGAGTTGAGTAATAAATAAATTATTTAATTCGGGGATAAAATACAACAAATCACAGAGTTGATTCAGGACGAAATATCAACTGTAAATCAAAGAACTGATGCAGGATAAAACGCAAATGCAAATAAAACAAATATATAAAGATATCTGTCGACACCCCGACGGGAACTTCAACCTCCCATCACCACCTTGGAGAGCGACAATCACCCCCCCCCCCTGCCCCCCCCCTCCCCCCCCCCCCCCCCCCAACAAGGAAGGAGCAGCTCCAACTCGAGGAAAACTCCGAGGAAGATAACATCGCTCTCGCTGGGAGTCTGACACAAAGTTTTTCTTTTCTTCTTCTTCTTCTGCTGCTTTTAATCCAGTTTGCTACTTCTTCTTCTTCTTGTTCTTCTTCTTTTCTTCTTCTTTTTGGTATGACTTTCTGACAGAAGTTGTTAAAACTAGGACCAAAAGTCATGGGGTTCAAAATCAAGGTCATTTGGAGAGAGCGGAGGTGGAGGGGGCGAGACATGGGTGACTTGTCCGGAACATCGCTCAAGGAGTAACTTCGACGGTACTTCACATTGTGAAGGGGGGGGGGGGGGGGGGGGGGATTGTCTGCAAAAACATGCGATGGGGGTGAAGTAGAAGAGAGTGGGGGGTGGGGTGGTATGATTAATTTAAAGATAACCCGGTATCAATCATTCACTATATAGGAAAGTTGGAGGAGTCAGTGACAGCAGGAGGAAAGAAGATGCAGGGAGACGGAAGCCCTAACAGGTTGATTGATCTTTAAACACCTACTGGCGTCACTGCACCATCCGTCATGTGGTGGGAAAACTCTGCCCTTGAAAAATGCGAGTGGGAAGGGATAATGTTAACTTGAGACGAAACAAACGAAGGGTAAAGAAGGATTCTGATTTTAGACATTCTCCGACGGAGGTACTACATGACCTTTGCATATAGTAGGTCTTATCCTGAAGGGGGAGGGGGAGACGGAGCGCAAGGAATTGAAAATGTTGTATCCATTCAGTAAACGGCAGAAATATTTCTTCCCTGATGACGTCCTTTCATCTTGCGATGCCATTTTCATAAACCAGTAACGTTTCAGTGTTCTCATACCCTTACAATTAATCA
Source organism: Macrobrachium nipponense (assembly GCF_015104395.2). NCBI lineage: Eukaryota > Metazoa > Arthropoda > Malacostraca > Decapoda > Palaemonidae > Macrobrachium > Macrobrachium nipponense. The sequence continues at coordinate 8,070,254 of NC_087213.1, read as the reverse complement.
TTAGCATCTCTACCTCAAAAATATCTCTCCAATATTTTCGGACTTACTTTTACACTAGCTATAGCAAATAAAATGAAAATAAATATAACCTTAAATCTTGGTATAAAACTTAATTTGAATACATTCCCCATAATTTAAAAGGAATAAAAAAAATATATTAAGTAATTTCATGATGGGAAAGAATCCATTAATTTAGTTTAAATACGAAAATCAAGAAATATTTTGAATGACCAATAACTCGTCAATAAAACCGTTTTCCTAGCCTGAAAGGTTATAATTTCCATGCGAGATTAATTTAAAATTCTAGTACCATTTTCAGCCCACAACCATTCAGGTAATTATCCCAAGAGGGGGTGGGGGGTGATACATAGTGGGAAATACGTTACGAGTTATTAGCAATTTACAATAGTCAAGTTTTTTTTCCACGCTGAGAAGAAACGGTTATTTTATTCAATTTAATTTAGTAGTTTTCACCTCTGGGACAAAACTTTTGATTTAGTCTGAGGAATTTCATGAGTTTGAACATCTTAAACGCTGGAAATCATTACACGCTCACCTCGATACATGCAAATAGAGACAAAAATAATAAAAAAAAGAATTTATAACACTAAAAAAAGGTTCTAACCAAACTAGGAAAAGTAAATTTGGTTCCTTACGGAAAACCCCTCAAGACACTTCAATTTCGAAACTCAATCAAAAAATGAGAGAATGCATACAATAAAAAAGAGAAAAAGATAACACAAAATGAATTTATAACACACTGGAAGCTAAAAAAAAATAAGTAAAGATGTGTGGTAATTTACGAATTGAAGTATGGAAAACTAAATAAACCTTACGTCTACCTACACGGGAGTTTTTTTCCTAAAGCGCCAGTTAAACTCGAAATCTGTTTCAGATAACTTGATTTTCATTTTTATCTCTCGTTGGCCAGTGGAACATATAACCTTGGCAAAGACATTAATATGCCTTGCATTATTTAGTGATCTCACTAGAAAATATGTCTTGTTTTATTTACTGATCTCACTACAACAATATGTCATGTATTATTTTGTGATCTCACTAGAAATAGTCTTGTCTTATTTATTTATCTCACTAAAGCTATATCCCTTGTATTATTAAACGATCTCACCAGAAAAATATGTATCGTCTAATTTATTGATCTCACTACAACAATATGCCTTGCATATTTACTAATCTCACTAGAAAAATATGCCTTGCTTTATTTACTGATCTCAATGCAACAATAGGTCTTGTATTATTTACTGATCTCACTAGAAAAATATGCCATGTATTATTTACTAATCTCACTACAACAATATGCCTTGTACTATTTACTGATCTCACCAGAAAATATGTCATGTATTATATGTTGATCTCACTACGAAAATATTCCTTTCATTATCTACTGATCACACGACAGCAATATGCCTTGTATTATCTACTGATCTCACTAGAGCAAACAAAAAACAAACATGTCAATCAACCATAAAAACAGGTGAATTCGATTTCCTTGATCAAGAAGAAGGTCACTGACCCCACAGGCGTCGTGAATGTATCTCCAAATGGCGTTATCTTACACTGACCTATGAACGTCTGATCTTCGCAAAGACAGTAGATATGCCTTGTAATATTTACTGGTCTCACTAAATAAAAATAAAAAAGGGTATCAATCAATCGCAAAAGCAGATGGAATCCATTTCCTTAATCAAGAGGAGGCCACTGACCCAAAAGACATTGTAAATGTACGTCAAACTGACCGCTCAGAGACTAAAAGTTACATTTAACGAAAATTCTTACCAGTCGTATTGGCAGACTATAAATATATGGTACTCATCACATCATCCTGTGCATACACATACTTGATAAACACGATCTTATATATCATAACTCAACAGCTTTCCGACTTACCGGTCATGCACAGAATTCAGTAGCTGAAACGGTGACAACATACCTGTAAACAGAGACGGGTTATTAGTATAAGGTGCAATGGAAAAAGTAAAAAGTTATATTTCGCTGTCAATATTAACTTGGTTAATAACATTACGTTTCATTCAGAGTTGTCATAGTCGATAACACGCCTACGATTTTCTGAGATTTATTCATAACTTGAAATATTCATAAACTAATATCATAAACTAAGTACATAACTAATACACGATGACAGCAATACAGATTCACTTTCGATTAAGTTGACAATATCTCAGACCATGAAATGTAAAAAAAAAAAAAAAATAAATAAATAAATAAAAAAAAAAAGCTTTCCATGAGGACTTCCATTCAGCTATTGGTGCGGTGTGACGGAACAAAAGCAATAGATACAAGATGTTTCTTATAATAGATGTGGTTTGACATTCTATATTTCAAAGGATCCAGTAAACATTGGAGCCATTTGCAAAGACAAACGAGAGAGAGAGAGAGAGAGAGAGAGAGAGAGAGAGAGAGAGAGAGAGAGAGAGAGAGAGAGAGAGAGAGAGAACTTAACATTCATCGGCAGCCTTTAAACCCGGATGGACAAAAAAAAAAAAAAGCTTGTTCCAGTGACCCCCTCGCCCCTTTCTCTCCCCTCATTAAACCCTTTTGAACAACAGCCTATAGATGCGGCCTCCTCTTCTTCATCCATAGAGCCTTAATTTCCTTGTATAGGGCCTCTATTTTCCTCTAAAGAGACACTGTTTTCTCCAAAGAGACAGTTTTCCTCTAAAGAGACAGTTTTTCTCCAGAGAGCCACAATTTTCTTCCAAAGAGCCACTATTTCCCTCTAAAGTCACTATTCTCCTCCAAATAGCCAATATTTCCCTCTAAAGAGCCACTATTCTCCTCCAAAGAGCCACTATTTCCCAATAAAGAGCCATTATTTTCCTCCAAAGAGCCACTATTTCCCTATAAAGAGCCACTATTTTCCTCCAAAGAGATTCAATTTTCCTCCAAAGAGCCACTATTTCCCTATTAAGAGCCACTATTTTCCTCCAAAGAGACTCAATTTTCCTCCAAAGAGCCACTATTAGCCCTAAGAGCCACTATTTTCCACTACTTCCCTTCTTCCGTAGAAGGTCCCAAATATATATATATATATAAATTTTCCGAACCGGATTTCCTTATTGAAAACTGGAAAAGGACAGCCAATTAAAGCGACAGGGGGCAAGAAACGTCTTGTCAGAGCACGGGACGCGCGCGCACGCCTCGGGCGCACTCATTAACGTCATTTTCCCAAAATGCTACGATTGCTCGTTCAGCAGCATTGCCCTCGGGTGGCAAAAAACAGTCGCCGAACATTCCTTCAGGGACTATGGAACGACGTGCTCGATTGCTATTCATAATTAACAAAGGACAAACAATAATAGTAATCCACTGTCGGCGACAGCTAAGCGAAAGAATAAAAAAAGAAAATAAAAATAAAAAAAGGGGACAGCTCAAACAGAGAGGGAAAACGAAAGGGGGACAAAAAAAGGCAAAACGAAAAGAAGCGACTCCGAATGATGTTTTCAAAAAGAGGGGAGTGAGAGAGAGAGAGAGAGAGAGAGAGAGAGATGATAAAAAAAAGATGTGGGTAAAATGAGGGGGCGTGGTGAGTGAGTGAGTGAGGGGAGAAGATGATGATGAGGTGGAGGAGGAATAGAAGGACATCCACTGATGTTGAGAATGACTAAAAGGAGTAAAGGAGTGTGCCCTTTTTTAAGAGGCCGGGAGGGGGGGTGGGGGAAGGGGAGATGGGAAGGGTAGGCAAGCGAATGAAAAGTCGGATGAGAAATCATTCAATGGCAGTTCGGACTTTCTTCCTCTATCTTGGCAGTGACAGGTCGCCAACACACCCTTCCCCCTCCCCCCCCCCCCACCCCCTCCTCCCCTTGCCCCCACCCCTTATCCCCTTCAACAAACGCACACCCATCCCCCGTTAAGTGCTGATGCCAAAGCCCGAGGGTAATATAAATAAAATAAATAAATAAATAAATAAACTACAACTTTGATCCGACTAAGCACGCCTGAACTTAAAATAAATCTTGTCTATCACTAATAAATATATATTAGTAAATGTATCTGGAAATTAAATAAGAACACTTTATCACTAATAAATAAACAAACAAACTCCATCCCTTTTAGCTGTCGAAGAGGGACCGGTATGGTTAAATCAATAGAGATAAATAATAAACAAAAAATTATTAATGTTATTAATATATAACTAAATAATAGCTCCAGGCTTCAGCAGAAATCAACAAATACAAGATAATAACAAAAAGGGAAAACTATAATTTACACGTTCTTATTATAGCTTCCCTTCCTTAATAAGTCAGTCTTGAAATGGCATATTTAAAAACACTCTTTCTCTTTCGCCCTTTTTAGAATGATTACAATAATCGTAAATGCATTTCTTAACTAATAAGAACAATATCTACAATCATAGGTAACGTTACATGTGAAAAGCTCCATTAAAAAATCATCGAGAGAGAGAGAGAGAGAGAGAGAGAGAGAATCTTAAAGAATCTCACTGATAGTTTCAACGCGGTTGGCGAGGATTACCTTGTCGCAGGCCTTTTTCTTTTAATGATAATCGCTGTGCCTCTCTCTCTCTCTCTCTCTCTCTCTCTCTCTCTCTCTCTCTCTCTCTCTCAATCCAGCTACAACCCAAAGCGGTCGACAAACATCTATGTATCTATTTCAGTCCAAAGTCAACACGGGGTTACTAGATTGTAAGCGAGAGAGAGAGAGAGAGAGAGAGGGAGAGAGAGAGAGAGAGAGAGAGAGAGAGAGAGAGAGAATGCCTGAGGAGTGACAGAAGAACAGAATAATCGAGGAGGAAGACAGTTCCTCCCTTTATCGAGACGTCGGAGAGAAAACGACAGTGAGATCACCCAGAAAGAATAAATTGAAATGTTTTCGTAGGGTGTGAGGGTTATGGGACATGAAATGACATCGGAAGGAGAGAGCGGGAGAGAGCATGGAGACGACAGAAGAGAGGAGCAACGAGGGGTGAAGACGAGAGAGAGAGAGAGAGAGAGAATGCTGATTGACCCCAGAGAGAGAGAAAGGACAATGTTCACGAGACCCGAGAGAGAGAGGGAGAGAGAGAGGACAATGCTGATAACACGAGAGAGAGAGAGAGAGAGAGAGGAGAGAGAGAGAGAGAGAGAGAGAGAGAGAGGACAATGCTAATGACGCTATAAAGATAGAGACAAAAATGAACAGGACAATGTTGATGGAACCAGAGAGAGAGAGAGAGAGAGAGAACAGGAAGAAATCGTAGCGAGAGAATAAAAAGGACAATGCTGAATACACGAGAGAGAGAGAGAGAGAGAGAGAGAGAGAGAGAGAGAGAGAGAGAGAGAGATCCTCGCAGAAAGAACACAGGGCATGATGCCGATTCTCATCTCCGTAAAATGCCACTGAAGGGAACCACTCAAGCCGGAGGCAGAACAGTGCAATTTCGAGGACGAATTTTAAATTTCCATGTGAGCGCTGTTGCTGCTCGCACACGCACACGCGCGTCTCAGCTCTAAAATATGAAGGGTATTTGTAAAAGCTTATAGCTTCAGAATGGATCAATATTTGATCCTCCTAAAATTAAATAAAATGCCATGGGCGATGGCGCATATTTCCGTACTCACTGGGGATAAGATTATACCAATATTACTATTAATAATAATAATAATGATCATAACATATTCCACTGCAATCAAATAAGAGGAAGAGCAACCCCCTCCCAAACTCTGACAATCAATGGAAAATCGCCAAAATTTCTGTAAGCTCGCTTGCGAGTATAATACTAATGAAAATATAATAATAATAATTAACTAGAAATAAAACTGGAAGGAAAAGTCTAACAGAACATATATCACAGAATCGGAAATTACGAGAGGGATGGGGGTGGGGGCTGGAGGTGGGGAGGGAGGGAAGGGGGAGGTTATATTTGCAGGCAAGGGCGGCAACGATCTGAGGACCTCCGTGGAATCGGGCAACAAGTTACAAGAACCCCAGGAGCATCACCAGCACTACCAGCACTACCAACAGCATCATCTCCTTCAGGGCGCCGCTCTTTTGTGTTTTGCCTCGGCTTGTCACCAATTTATGAATGGGCGTGATCGTCGTAATTGGAATTTTATGGATCTGATTACACACTCCATTAGACCGGGTCCCGGGGAGTTTTTACGAGCCCATCCTTTACGAAAAGAGACCACGCTTCAGAACCTCCCTTCCGCCCCCCCCTCCCCCCCCCAACACCTCTCTCTCTCTCTCTACCTACCTCCCCCTGCCTCTCCGTCGCATTTGCTCTCATTCTCTTATTTCGGCTATCTTCGAAGAGGCCGTAAAAACCCAGCCCAGGTAAAAAGAATTCAATTACGGAGTGAGAACTTCAACCATAACGCATTTATATAAATACATATTTTTTTGTTCCTCGCCAAAAAATATACGTATATATATTTCTTTCCACTCTCGACCTCATTTGAATTTCAAAGGGAAAAAGATCTTGGCTCCTTTTTTATTTCGCTTTCGAGACTCTCTCTCTCTCTCTCTCTCTCTCTCTCTCTCTCTCTCTCTCTCTCTCTCTCTCTCTCTCTCATGAAGGAGAGCGAAAAGAAATTATCTGTGCAAACTGGATTACATTTTGTTTAAATTGCACCTCTCTCTCTCTCTCTCTCTCTCTTCTCTCTCTCAAAGGTCACCACCCTTCAGAAAACTTGCATGAACTTCTGAATGCATTGTCCGAGCAAAACAATTTGCCGCCTTTCATGAATTATGCACCTACTGCGTTCTGGCAACACATCACTTCACACAGGTGCTGCAAATTAGCAACATTTCTGGTCTCACTAATAATAAATTTCGGAGAATAGGCACCTAGTCTCTCTCTCTCTTCTTCTCTCTCTCGCCCCCCCCCTCTCTCTCTCTCTCTCTCTCTATATATATTATATATATATATATATAAATATATATATATATACTATAGATCTATATATATATATATATATAGTAGATAATATATGTATATATATATATATACTAGATATATTATATATATATATATAAATTATTTTTTTAAATAATATATATAGATACCAATATATACCTAAAAGGACCTATCTCTCTGAAAATAAAGATATAAATCAATATACTCTATCTATATATCTCTCTCTCTATATCTTATAATCTCTACTATATATTATAACTATAACGAAAACTTAATATATACCAATATATACCAATAATATATACCTAAAAGACCTATCTCTGTCTCTCTGAAAATAAAGAAATAAATCAATATAAATAACTCTCTCGTTACAGATTACAGACGAATGCGCACTACAAATTCCTATAAATTCTCTTCAGTGCAAGTCATTAACACTTTAATTAAAGCCCCGAATAATGCCAAGTGAACTCTCCCAAAAATATTGAATAATAATATACACCAAATTCTCGAAATCGCAAAATGTTTCCCTCCCAACACTTTACCTGATATACATGAATTTCAGACTTATTATTTTAAGTATGACATTTCGGCCGCTAACACAACTCGTCACGTCCAAATTTTCGCAACGTATTTATTATTATGAACTAAATTCACAATGAATGAAAAGCCACAAGAGGGATGTTGAAAAGGTGACAATTATACAATTCGAGCTATAGTACGGAGCGGCTTCAGAGAAATACCAGGCAGCAGTTGCCTCTAAGTTCACCTTTGACTTTTAATCAAGGATGTTATTATTATTCTTACAATTCGCTTCCCAGGCTCGATATATAACATCAACTCGCTTAATTCTGTCATTCTTTTTAACAGCATTTGCCTAAAAGAGGGTCTTCTACTACTATATTATTATTATTATTATTATTATTATTATTATTATTATATATTATTATTATTAGAAAATGATCCATACTCATATGGAACCAGCCCACCACAGGGGCCATGGACTTAAAATTAAAGCTTCCAACATATATGGCGTTCATTTGAAAAAAATAACAGAAGGTAATAGGAATTACACAAAGAAGAGATCAATTATTATTGGCGCAAAATACTTATAAAGGTCAATCAGTTCTCCAATAATTAACAAGGGACATTCGGTTTCGTATAAAGGAGAAAAGTTCAATTCGGGAATCCCTTCATATTGTTCGGAAACAAGACATTGTCCATCAAAACAAAACAGGCGAAAACTTTATCCCAAAAAGGGCTTCTCGCTAAATCGTCTTCAGCCTCTTCCCCCAAAATCCCAATCGCCCCTACCCCCCTCATATCCCACCCCCCTTCCCCATTTTAATGGCCATTCCTTCAACTCGTCTGTACGCAGATCAGGACCAACCCCTCCCCTCCCCCTCCCCACCAACCCCTCCCCTCCCCCAGGAGCTAACAAACCAGAGAACCTGTTTTTCCTTTTGTTAATTTCCTGGCAAGGGCTGTGAATCTTTTGTTGTGACACTTTTCTTTGCAAGTTTCCCCCTTTCGATTTTTGCCCTCGCCCTCCCCTCCCCTTCTTGTTTCTATTTTTTTTATTTTTGTTTTTTGGAGGTGGCCCCTTTAATGAGCACCAATATGCACAGTTGCACTAATTATTACGAGTTGAAGGTCCCATTCTCCCTAACTCCGGCTGCATTACCGGCGACTACGGCTTCGGCTTCACGGCTAAATTCTCCTTACGGCCAAACTCTTCGCGGACTTCGTCTTTTACGGCGGTTCGTCTTGAGAGAGAGAGAGAGAGAGAGAGAGTGAGAGAGACCGAGAGAGAGAGAGAGAGAGAATGATAAAACGGCGAAACGAGGAGAAAATGAAAGGAAAGAATGTGAGAGGATATTGGGAAAGAAGAGATCACAGAGAACGATGGAATACAGGCCCCCCCCCCCCCCACCCCCCGCCCCTAATAAGAAAGGTGACAATGAACAAAAGAAATGAATAAAAAAAATCTAAAAATAAATGAATTAATAAATAAAATCAAACAAATAAATGAATAAATAAATAAATAAATGCTTGCAAAGAGCTGTTCAACACGCAAGATGTATAAGCTTTCACGTTATCAGCGATTTCATAGTACTCGAGAATAATTAATAAATATGGAATTTGAATTGGAATATAAATTTTAGGCGAAACGCAAAGCACTCGGGGACCTATGAGGTCATTCAGCGGTGAAAATATTAAAACCTATTGTTAGGAGAATGTCGAGAGTAAGAAAGTAGAGAGAATATGAACGGAGACGCAGTAAAAGGAATGCAAGGGGTTACAGCTAGGGGCTGAAGGGACGCCGCAAAGAACCTTAAAAAATGCCCACAGCACACCATGTGAGGTACACTGCCAGCACTACTCGCCTAAGGGAACTTATCAATGTGTAATGGTGCTTACACGTAACGACGTACACACCTTAATGTAAACGAATAAATATTTAAATAAAATGGTACATATCTAATAACTCCAGTGCTCCTTCCCCTTGATGTTCCTATCATAGGCCTTTCGTTGTAGCGATTCTACCACCCTGATTTTCATCAGTTTCAGTTAAATATTAAAATCGTCCATTGTCTGCACGATCCCCAAGTCTCCCTTTCATTCAGAACAGCTTCAGTGAACTCGTTCAGGGTTGCCGTTTTGAGGAATTTCGTCTACTAGTGTGGCTTTCTGGTGACATCTGGCAACCCTCCGTGGCTTGTCCGACCACAGGCCACGGCACTGAGGAATAAAATTCTTCACTTTTCCTTTTTACGTTTTATTGTGAAAATAAAGTTATAAAACATATTCTGCTTATTTATACAGATGAGTTTTATTGAAATCCTTTATTTTTCTTCATCAAAAATACTTTATGTTAAGCTAGTGACGTGGTTTTTTTTTACGTCATAGAAAATAATTCTACATCGTTCTCTTTCGAGCAGCTGCAGCTGCATTTCGTCAGTGGGCAATTGTTCCCTCCTGCTGCTGCTGCTGTTGCTGCTGCTGCTATCTGCTATTCGGATTTCCAATTTCCAAGGCATCTGGGATTTACAGCGCCCCCTTCCCTCGGTCAACTTCCTCCTCAACTTCCTTCAACAACAGTCGCCAGTTTCTAAAACATCCCTCCGCGGCCATCTTCCAGTGTTCCCCAGCTAGCGTTACTCTTGGCCTAACTCTTCGTATTTCGACGAGTCTAAAACATTTCAAAACATTTCAAAACATTTCCCTCTGGAATACAGCTCAGGGTTTCCTCTCCGTTTCCCGGACTTCAGTTTTCATCAGCGAATTCAACTCCTCGTGTTTTCGCGTTTTCCTTTCGCATCTTGCTACGCAATTGGAACTGCGTCCTGTTTCTCCCTGCCTTGCTGCGGGCCACCAATACGCAGTCCCTGACAATTTATCTTTGGACATTTTCTTTTGCTAACCTATATGTGATTTCTATCTGTAATTTTCCCTTTAACTCCTCTTACTTCTTCCTCATGAACACCACATTCTTTGGAAGCTTGAATTCCTTGTCAGTGGCCCCTGTGGGCGTGTTCCATATGAACAGGGTTCATCTGAATATTAATAAATAAAATAATTCTTTGAAGATTAACTAATACCATATATGTTAATTACTATCATCAAATCAAAGTGTATTTAAATGTTAATAACATAAATTATCAACATTAAAATACGTTGTATACCGTGTTTATCATATATATACCAAATATCCGATATGCCTAGGATGAATAAGTTTGCCTTTATGATTTTAAAATTTTAGAAACATTAAAAAATAATCAATAATATTTACAATGACGTAATCACTTATAATGACGTATGACATTATTACAAGTAGAGTCTTTGTACTTCTAAGATGTGTACTGATATGTTGTATTTTGTACGTCCCGCCAAATCCCATATTTGTATTTCTGAATAGTTGTTACTTGTACGGCCCCCAGAATGTTACATTTCTATATAAGAATAACTGTAAGTTATACGTTCACAAAATTCACTATAGTTTTATGGTTGTATGACAGCTCTGGAGAAAAGGAAATAAGAACACGGCTTTCCAAAAGTTACTGAAAGGTATCATAAAAATTTTATGGGTGGCAGCGCCATTGACGACTCTCAGAAACGTCATGAAAAGGCACATTACTGACATTTCCTTTTCACGAATTTCACCATCTGAAGGGCATTTGCTGGGAATAGATTACAGAGAAAGAGTTTGCAGTCGGCCTTATTAGCTCGACATCACTGAGAAATACATTCAAAGGTTTAGTTTTTTTTTTAAAGGTTAGGTTGTCCTCAAAATGGTAAATATCACTGCACAACACAGAAAGATAAGTTAGAGTTATGCGAATTAATACAAACGATGCAAGAGCTATACATGTTATTGTAGTCTTACAACATCCAAAAACAACCGCCACCACCATTTCAAGAAAAGCGAGTTCATTTTCGTATAATAATTAGATCACGTAGCACCGCTTGATTAACGAGCTAGTCCTTGTCCCCACGTTGCTTCTGGTTAACGAGTCTCATACTCATTGGAGGCTCATTCAACTCCTTTACTTGTATAATTGCTCGGAAGAGCGCTCCTCCCTTCCCCCCCTTCTCCATACAAGGAAACCCATAGACATTCCATCCCCCCTTTCCCATGTAACTGTATAACTTTGATATGGAAAGGAAAAAGAAAGGATAGCCAGCCTCATTTTTCCGAGCTTCACATGCAATCATGTTTGCATGTTTGTTTGTTTCACGGGAAGGTTTCCTACTGGCAACCCGTCAACCCATCAGCATTGTCTTATAATAACTGCGTTAGCGTAAAAATTCCGAATATATAATCAGTAGCTGAATATAAAACAATGACTTTATTGTTTGTTTGTATGGTGTTTTTACGTTGCATGGAACCAGTGGTTATTCAGCAACGGGACCAACGGCTTTACGTGACTTCCGAACCACGTCGAGAGTGAACTTCTATCACCAGAAATACACATCTCTCACTCATCAAGGGAATGGCCGAGAATCGAACCCGCGACCACCGAGGTGGGACGCAAACGCCATACCAACCACGCCACTGAGGCGCTAAATAATAACTTTACTGTTCAATAATTGCTTTGAAGGAAACTTTCCCTGGGTATGTATCGTCATTGAAGGGTACTCGAACCAGCAGACTCGGAATGTCAGGACACGCGGACTTTGGCCGCATGAATTAAATTAGGCAAATCACTTTTCTTTACTCTATCTTCTAGGTCCCCTACTTAAGGCATACAACGGTAGATTTATGTATCTTCAAACATGGATAATGATGCGTGAAAGTAGGGTTATTTAACTTTCTAATGGAATGTTTCGAAATTTAATTACTTTTATATAAAAGAGAGAGAGAGAGAGAAGAGAGAGAGAGAGAGAGAGAGAGAGAGAGAGAGAGAGAGGGCGCAAACAAAAATACATGGAACATTGTAGTTATGCATTTCCAATAAAGTATTGTCTCTAGGAAAAGTTTACTCTTGCACCTACTTAAAACTAACCTGGGAATGCTTGATGAGCCCAACCACAGCATCTGGAGATATTTTCGAAAAGATTTCCGAAGACGCCCATGAAGGCGGCTTAGTCTTACAAGGTAATTTAAACGAAACTGTAAGATTCATTATGAAGACCTCCTTCAAAAAAGTAAAAAAACCAAAGGGTGAGAATGGGGAGAGGAAGAAGACATTAAGGAGACTTAGAGGAGGAGGAGGAGGAGGAGGAAGGAGGAGAAACCTACTGGCATGGCCCGAGACATAAGTAAAGCCGGAGGCAAGGACCCGGCCATCAGGAGTCAACCCCGGCAGAAATGCGCATTAAAACCTCGGATAAGTGCATTAACTTTTTATTCCTCAGCTCTGGAAACGCCATAACAGCGTTTTAACGACTCCAACTTGGGAAGAATCAACAAGTAACCGCCAACAATAAACCCAGGCGATAGGACATTCTTGGAGGAGGAGGAGGAGGAGGAGGAGGAGGAGGGTTGACCGGGTCTTGGGTAGGGGTATGACGTAAAGGAAGTCTAGAAAGACCACCCCGTGTCCTTCTTCGTCTGACCTTTAGGGTACAAAGCCGTGACCTAATGGCGATCCATTCATCTTAACGACCTCTCAAAAATCCTGAAGAGAGAGAGAGAGAGAGAGAGAGAGAGAGAGAGAGAGAAAATAATAACTTTTTTTTGAGCAGTCGAAAAAGCCCTACACCTCTTCGGCTGACCCAGCTCTCTCTCTCTCTCTCTCTCTCTCTCTCTCTCTCTCTCTCTCCGGTGAAATTGGGTGAATTCAGCGAGCGAGTCCCTCCTTCGTTTAATAATAGGGGCCATACAATGGAGAACTTTACAAGGCTTCCATCTAATAGGTGGTCTAAGCACCAGGGCCATCTTGTGCGATCTTTATGGGCCATTACGGGAGGGGGGAGTAACCTACATCGGCAAGACGTGGAACCGCGTCCAAATTGTTTTGCTTAACTGGCGTTGCTCGATCAGTCTGCCACGGGAATATCTTCATTTGAGGAGTTCACAGGCTTCCAAATACTGAATTCATTGAAAGTGTAGTAAAAAAATAATGAATTCATAGAAATTATTGTAAAAAACAATGAAATCATAGAAAATAATGTCAAAAACCATGAATTCGTATAAGATATTGTAGGAAAACAATGAATTCATAGAAAATAGTATCAAAAACAATGAATTCATAGAAAACAGTGTCAAAAACAATGAATTCGTGTAAAATATTGTAGAAAACAATTAATTCGTAGAAAATATTGTAAAAAATTAATTCAGAAAATACAGTACAAACAATGAATTCATAAAAATATTGTAAAAACCAATGAATGCATAGAAATATTGTAAAAAAAACAAGGAATTCATAGAAATATTGTAAAAAACAAGGAATTCATAGAAATATTGTAATAATAATTCATAGAAAATATTATACAAATAATGAATTCATAGAAAATGTCGCACAAATAAGGAATTCATGGAAAATATTGTGAAAAATAAATGAATAATCGATATGGCAAAAGCAAAGCGTTCAGGAATGTTCACACCATCTCTACAAAGGGGAAGAAATGGTGGCGTTTAATTTAGCCAAATCATTACTCCCTCATGTTTCCTTGTTGAGTCGCATTCAAATATTCTTACAATTTCTGTGGTCTCCGAAACTCGAAACCTCATTCTTATCACAATTGCAGAGTTAAAATATGTGCATAACATACGGAAACATAAATATCGTGACTTTGCCTAAACTTGGTCTACTTTAAAAAAAAAAACAAAAAAAAAAAAAAAAAAAATATATATATATATATAGTATATTATACATATATATATATATATATATATATATATATATATATATATATATATATATCTATATATATATATATATATATATATATATATATTATATATTATATATATATATATATATATATATTATATATATATATATATATATATATTTTGCTATTCCCCAAGACGGCCTTTCTGTCACTTTTTATCTACCACCAACCAGAATCAAAGTTCCGTCATAGCTTGACTCCTGCCCGATCTGCTAAAGTAATTTAATAATCATGCAGTCTAATTCCCAGCTCCCACCGAATATTTTTCTCCCTCCTCGGTAGATAATGTAGACCTTTGATTTCTTTTGTTTCCGGGAATTGACGATACCTCTCTGGGTAAGACAAGTATGTCATCTCAAATGGAAACAAATCCATTAAGTTTATTTCTCTTCTACCTGCTATGACATAAGTAATATGTAGATATTAGGTTTTCCCTTCACTCATGTACAGAATATGTATGTATATGTAGTGTGTATATGTATATATATTATATATATATATATATAATTATATATATATATATATCTGTATATATGTATATATATATATCTATATATATATATATAATAAATATATAAAAATACACTATATAAAATATATATACTTATATCCATATATATTAATAATATAGTACATATATATTGGTAAATATATATATTTATATATATATGTGTGTGTGTGTGTATATATATATATATAGTATATATATATATATATATAATAACAGCTCGCATTTTAAATTTCCATTCATTCTATTCCTTGTGTAATATGTGTGCTTGATGATTTCACTATTCTTGTCTGAAGCTTTCAAAATTTATCTGCATTAACCACCCAAATTCTTAAAAAGGGGCTGAAATAAACACTAAAAACATTCCTCCATTTCTTTATTCCTTCTCCCGACAGCTACTGCATGAGTCCAAAACAAAACGGCGACCATACGCATCTCGTTTGTCTTTTCAATTCCACGCCAGAACAGTTTGCCTGATGTTCATATGATTGATCTAGAGCCGTCGCGCGACTCCGCTATCCGTAAGGTCGAAACTCCCCCCAATAACTCCCGACGTCTCCACCCGTATTGCCAGAGGAGAAAATTTGCATGTCTCCCTGAAAAGACATTTCATCTCGTTTTGATATATTGGGCAAGAAACACCAGGCATTCGAAACACGTACGATCCGCCTTTGGTTGTCAGAGGAATCTTGACGTCCCTCGTCGTACGGAAGCAAACTCACCCTTATGATCAAGGCGCCGTAGGCTCAGAGCATTCTAAAAGGGGTGGTAGGCATGCGCCCTTAAGAACGCTGATGGGCTGTGAAAGCTAACAGGGCAAAACGTCAAGGTGTTTGCCCAAGACAAACTGTACCGTGAAATTAATGAATCAGATTCCCTCTTCTCACCTTCTTGTTCTACAGGTATTTGTCGACAAATTAATATCCCTGTGGCGTCCTTCCAAGCTGTCAGTGTTTTCCTTTTCCGTTTGTTCCTTGTACGGAAAACAAAGGAATAAATAAATCTGGGATTTAGGACGCTCTTAACAATATGTTTATAACGAATAACGGAATGGGGGAAATACAGGTAAACAAATAAAATGGAAATCTGAAATACAAATGTCAACGGAAAACGAAATGATAGGAGTTATCTCGGTAGAAATATACTTAGTTTCGTCGAACAGGACACTGTTAATTTAATAAATAATAAGAATGAATAAAATTGAAGTTAATAAGGACAGTGCATTACGGAACGTTTTTATAGTGCGAATAAAAATCCCTTTTTCATTAATGCACTTGGGAACAACACACAAGGATGACAGATAATAACAAAAGCAAATGCGTAATGCCGGCTCCATACTCTAAATATCCTCAACCCATAGTGTACACGCGTATCCTGTACAGTAGATACGGAATCTCTCTCTCTCTCTCTCTCTGTGTTAATAAAGACGAAAGCGCTTGAAATTCTGCCTATTTTTTCCTGTGGTATGCGCTTATTTAATGAAGTCACGCGCACCTACTGTGATTTTTAAGCATATATAATAATATTCTATATATATATATACAATAAAAATTAATATATATAGATATAATATAATAATAACTATATATGTATATTAAATATATATATATATATATATATATATATACTATATATATAACATATAATGTATAGATGTGTGTG
Organism: Macrobrachium nipponense; assembly: GCF_015104395.2. NCBI lineage: Eukaryota > Metazoa > Arthropoda > Malacostraca > Decapoda > Palaemonidae > Macrobrachium > Macrobrachium nipponense. Next base: position 8,053,848 of record NC_087213.1, on the reverse strand, counting down.
TGTAAACAAATATGTATATGTTAAATATAAATGTTATATAGATATAGTTATATATCCATAAGTACTGTACAGTATTTAGACTCCAATAAAACGTGAGAGTGAATGCATATATTTCCCGTTTGGCAGACTCCTACAGGAAAAATCAGCAAAAAAAAAAGAAAGAAAAAAAAAGTTTATGCCATCGTGTCCATTGTGTTAGTGCGCTTTCTCGACTTAAGGATTCCAGCGTCTTTTAGGGCAGCCGGATTCCTTTGGAGAATAGATTCGTCAGTCAGTAAAAATTCCTCACAGTCTATACACACTGCGAAAGCATATTATGTCAGTACGTTTCCGAGAAGAATTGTCTTCCATCCATCCAGTGAACGCAGGGAAAACAACATATTCTCTCAATGGCAGGCAAAACGACGTATTCTCAAGAACGGAGACAAATCTAAGTATTTTCTTGAACGCAAAGAAAACAAAGTATTCTCGTTGGCTTGTCGCGTTCTCGTGAACGCAGGCTAGACAACGTATTCTCGAGACCCCACAAAACAACGCATTCTCGCGAACGCACCCAAAACAACCTACTCTTATGAACGCAGAGAAAACCGCGAGTTCTTGTGAACGCAGACAAAACAATGCATTCTCGTGAACGCACACAAAACAACTTACTCTTATGAACGCAGAGAAATCCGCGAATTCTTGTGAACACAGACAAAACAACGCATTCTCGTGAACGCACCCAAAACAACATATTTTTCTTGTGAACACAGAGAAAACCGCGAATTCTTGTGAACGAAGAGAAAACAAAGTATTCTCGTCACGCAGAAAAAAGCAACCTATTCTCGTGAACACAGTCATGCACACGTGTGTACTTTTGAAAAAGAAAGAGAGAGAGAGAGAGAGAGAGAGAGAGAAGAGAGAGTCTCTGTCGCAACATAAAGCGGGCTTAATTTGGGTGGCATTCGACGTCCTCCCGGACTGTCAAAACGCACCTCTCTCTCTCTCTCTCTCTCTCTCTCTCTCTCTCTCTCTCTCTCTCTCTCTCTCTCTCCTTAATAAATCGGGAACCATTACTCGGGGAAAATATTTCGAAATTCCCATTCCGACTTTATGACGATAATATTTTACTAAACTTCCAAACAAACATAACTTTTCCCTCCCAAAGATAAACCCCTGCAGGTAATACAAAACACGGTCGCCTTTCCCTTCCCTGACAACCAGCTGGAGAGAGAGAGAGAGAGAGAGAGAGAGAGAGAGAGAGAGAGAGAGGAGAGAGAGAGAGAGAATTATTCCAGCAGAATAATATGAAATGCAACGAAAATCAGCAAAAAACAAAAAAAAGACGTCAATACTATTAAAAAGAAAACAGAAATGAGACAGAGACAGAGATATTGTTCTCACGTGGGACAAGGAATCTAGAATAATATGAGATGGACAAGTGATGATAAACACAACGAATTCGGCACACAGAAACAGATGCAAAAACTGTTCGGAAAAACACAATGACAGAGAGAGAGAGAGAGAGAGAGAGAGAGAGAGAGAGAGAGAGAGAGAGAGATTAATTCCAAAATTCAAATAAAACTGAGATTAATTCCAAAATTCAAATAAAACTGAAAACTTTAAACTTCCATATAGAAATGAGAGAGAGAGAGAGAGAGAGAGAGAGAGAGAGAGAGAGAGAGAGAGAGAGAGAGAGAGAGAGAGAATTTTTAAGGGGTCAATAACTTTACCATAATGCAAATTGAAAATGAGAAACCTTAAAACTTCATAAATTAACAAAGGGCAAAACGTTAAGCTTTGGAAAATGGAAACGAGAGAGAGAGAGAGAGAGAGAGAGAGAGAGAGAGAGAGAGAGAGAGAGAGAGAGAGAGAGAGGGGGATAAAAATAAAAAATCATGATGATGAACTGTATAATTTATAATCATGCGGGATATCATTTTTTACGAAAACCTAAATAGCGAATTGGAAAACTCACCAGATTAAACAAACGAGAAAAACACGAGAACGTAAAAGAAAAATGGTCGAAGGAACAAAAAGAGATAGAAAAAAAAAACGATAAATAAAAGCAGAAAGCGGTTCTTCCCCCAACTATCCAAAACTCTACCTCGCAGATAAATGCTTTTTAATTCCTCAACCGGACAGCACTCGTACTTCTTTAGATGGCCACCAGATGGCAGTGACACTTGCGCTGCTCCTTTATAAATATCCCGCCCCCTTGGAAGGATCTAAAGATGGAAGGAGGGGAGGGGAGGGGTGGAAAAACGAGTAAATAAAAAAATCAGATGGGGGAGGGATAGTTCCAATCTTTGATCGATAACTGTGTGGGTTTCTCAAATTCGTAAATTAAGTCAGAAATTTCTTAATACGTGTATGTTTTGCGTATTTATACGAATATATTGTCTTTACACTTTCACGTATATCCTTGGAAATACACACACACACAATATATATATATATATATATATATATATATATATATATATATATATATATATATATATATATTGTGTGTGTGTGTTTATATATATATATAGATATATATATATATATATATATATATGTGTATAAGAGATATATATATATATATATATATATATATATATCTATATATATATCTATATCTATATATATTTATGTGTTTTGCAAAGTCGCGTTATGGAACTTACAAGAAAGTGCGAAGTTTTGCAATAAACAAAAGTTGCGAATGTGTAGAGAAAGGCTGATGCATGCATAGTCATGACAAACAGCAGAAACTAGTGAAATAAGTCGGGGTAAATATATAAGCGTGTGTTTGTGTGTCTGTGGGGCGGGAGAGGGGAAGTGAGCGTTTGTGTGTGTGTGTTTGGGGGGGGGGGGGGGGGGGTTATTGAGAGTGCGTGAGTGAGAGGAGGGGAAAATAGTAAGACTAAGAAGGTGACTGAAAACCAGGGATATGGAGATGGGATTCTTAATACAGAAGAATGAAGAAGGTGCCAAAGGTATTTGACAATAACTATAAGGAGAGATGGCAAAAGGAGAGAAATGAATCAGAAAATATATAAAACAAGACAGGCAATATATATAATATATAAGGATCTGTGTGAATGTTAAATTCGAAGTAGAGAGAAAATGCATAAAACAAAAAAGGTGATGTATATAGGGTATTATGAGAACGCTAAATGCGAAGTAAACAAATAAGACTGAAGCTAAAAGGACGAATTGTTTGTGCGATACTATATACATGTGAATGGCGCGGTGTATGTAGGGTCCAACGAGCCACCAAGGGGATCTCTGTGTAAGGGTATGACGCTGTTCATGATTTGTGTGTCTATATAGTAATAGCTTGCCATTGATACTGCACATGGTATTCTTATTTCAAATATTAGGCTTTGGGTATAACTTAGACCCAGCAGGAATTGTATATGGTAAGTGTGCCTGAGTGAGTGAATTAAGTCACTGCCTCCCATGTACTACCAAACGCTAAGGGATTGGTATAGGATCCAAGCCAAGATGGGGGCACTGATAACACCTAATGCCCTTTGGCATACTGAAATGGTGAATTCTATATTAATGGGCTTTGTGGTGACTTACTACATCAATCTATATTGCCGGCATATTTATACTGTGTATGTGTGTGTGTGTAATTACCTAAAGAGAGAGAGAGAGAGAGAGAGAGAGAGAGAGAGAGAGAGAGGGTCTTCTTCATTAAGCAAAATTTATTCATGAAGCCGCAAGCACAGACTAACCTTAAATCAAGATAATACCTGAAGCAAAGGAATTCATCCTGCTTCGTGACAAACACTTCTTCCAAGCACTCCAATCTATGCAAGAATGCACAAACTTTAGGGAGGAAAAAACATTAAACATGACTCTGCATTCAAACAGAATTCTAAAAGAGTAAAATAAATGTGACTACGCACGTAGTTTGACGGGAATTATTCACAGAGAATATTAATCAAAATGTTTTTCCAGTTTTTTCCACTTTTATTTGGCTTTGAAAGTATTTTTCGACATAACATCTGCCAAATTACATTTCTGTCAAATTGGAGCTGAAAACATTTTCTTTATATACATGAACATGCCTACAAAGTAATTAATAATAATAATAGTAGTAGTAGTAGTAAAATATAATAACAAAAATAATAATAATAATAATAATAATAATAATAATAATAATAATAATAATAATAATAATAATAATAATAATAATATCACAATGTGAAAAACTGTTGTATAATAAAAATCCACAATTATATAAATAAATTACACTGCTTGTATAATTACATAGTTGCGTATTTTAATAATAATAATAATAATAATAATAATAATAATAATAATAATAATAATAATAATAATAATAAAATAATAATAAACAAATGTCTAATGAATAATTTTTCACCGCATAATACACCTAATTAACCAATCTATTAGCTCTGTAACTATAGTTTTTGCCTCTCCATAATCAACAACCACCAGACATTAACTCAAAATGTCAATTAGCCATTAAAATAACATTAATGCGTAATAAAATAAATAAATAAATAAATAACAAATAAGTAAAATAAGATGCCCAAGTTTCTTCGGCACAATCAAGTTTTCAGAACATAGATCTATGTTTCGGTGGTCTCGAATGAATTAATGTTGTATGAGCGGTGGCCCATGAAACTTTAATCACGGTCGGTGGTGGCCTGGCGTATGTTGTTGCCAGACGCACCATTACGGCTGACTTTAACCTGAAATAAAATAAAAACTACCTAGGCTAGAGGGCTAAAATTTGGTATGTTTGATGATTGGAGGATGGATGATGAACATATCAATTTACAGCCCCCTAGACTCAGCAGCTTTTAAAATCTGAGGGCGGACAGATTGTTTGTTTGTTTGTGGTGCTTTTACGTTGCACGGAACCAGTGGTTATTCAGCAACGGGACCAACGGCTTTACGTGACTTCCGAACCACGTCGAGAGTAAACTTCTATCACCAGAAATACACCTCTCACTCCTCAATGGAATGGCCGAGAATCGAACCCGCGACCACCGAGGTGGGACGCTAATACCATACCAACCACGCCGCCGAGGCGCTTAAAAAAAAAAAAGTGCGGACGGACAGACAAAACCAGCACAATCGTTTTATTTTCAGAAAACTAAAAAAGGATAGAATGCCGCTGTTGAACAATTTGGAAAAGTGTTAATGTAGATTCCACAATCATTGTACACAATGACTGATTGGTTGGAAAATCTGGCTTCACAACCACCAAATAGCAAGTAGTATTTAAAGCCTTTTACAGGAAAATTAGTAAAACCAGCCATTGTTGTGACTACACACACTATAAGCAACTATGGTTTTGGGGAGGAGAATCCTTATGTCTACTTACTACTGTTGGGAATAGAAAGTGGTTCAACAACCACAGATATGCCTACAGTAAGCCCGTTATATGCAGCAGTATATCTTGATATATTCCGTTATATGTAGAGTAATATGCATCAGTATATCTGCTTATAGTAGTATAACCCGTTATGTGGAGAATATATTCAGTAATATATCTCGTTCCAATTCTGTTATACCCTCTTTGCTAGTTTAGTTTAGAAATATATTAGTTTTACCAGACCACTGAGCTGATTAACAGCTCTCCTAGGGCTGGCCCGAAGGATTAGATATATTTTTACGTGACTAGGAACCAATTGGTTACCTAGCAACGGAACCTACAGCTTATTATGGGATCCGAACCACATTGTATCGAGAAATTAATTTCTATCACCAGAAATAAATTCCTCTGGTTCCGCGTTGGCAGAGCCGAGAATCGAACTTCGGACCACCGGAATGGTAGCCGAGCGCGAAATGCACTCGGCCAACGTGGAACTTCCCTCTTTGCTAACTGGTAAACCACAAGGCAGTGGTTCGAATCCCCACAGAGGTTTTTCTTTACCATTGTTGTGATTATTCCTGCTCTGATGTTTGAAGGACCTCGCATGTTTATTCTGAAGACAAAAGTCATTTTTGTAATGGGTAGGAGTTGGGGTGGTGGGGTGGGAAGGGGTGGGGGGGGGGGGGGGGGAATACTAGTGCGGTGGCACAGGGGGGACTAACTTTTTGTCACCATTAACGAATATATTGTGTTCCTCATTCCAAAGTTCTCTCTTCAAATGCAGAAAAGCCTATTCAAGGTTTGAAAAGCCAAGAGGATTAAAAATATGAATATGAATGATTACAACAACAACAACAACAACAATAATAATAATAATAATAATAATAATAATAATAACCATATTTTTCTAAACATAGACTGTTTTCCTTGCCTTAAATCCAATACCCGGAGGACACTGTTAAGTAACTGAAAGTTCCATTTATAAAAAAAAAAATGAAAAAAGGGAGGGAACAAAATTTGAAGCCAACAGCGATACATATAAATCACGCGTACATTCAATCTAGCAGGACGATCTTTCCTCGGTTCCACACTCTACCCCCCAACCCTGACACCCCCCACAGAACCCCCCCCCCCCCCCCCCTTTATCCTTTGGTTCATTTACTAAAAGAGGCTATGTTCAGCCCAGGTCCGGCGACCCGGCGCTATAAAAGTATAAAGAACATGAACAGGACGGCGAGGCTCCGTCCTCCCAAAATAAACATAAACATTTCTTAAAGGTCGGCACTCGTACTCGGCATTTATATAGTGTCAATGCCCGCCGACGGTTTCCTTCCATTGTCTTCCGTTTAAACTTTGTGACAAGAAAGAAACGATAACAATCAATAGCCTTCTGGCCTCGCCCTTCTAACGTTCATTGTCTTAGACTAAGACCGTTGTTTGGCTCTCTCTCTCTCTCTCTCTCTCTCTCTCATCTTCTCTCTCTTCTCTCCTCTGCCTCTCTTCTCTCTCTCTCTCTGTGTTTTTTTTTTCCAAAGCTTAACCGCTTCGGCTTATTTATTTATGAGATTTTTAGGTTTGTCCATTTCCCATTCGTAATATGGTACAATCACTGAACCGTTTAAAATCTCTCTCTCTCTCTCTCTATCTCTCTCTCTCTCTCTCTCTCTCTCTCATTCTCCTCTCTTCTCTTCATTCATCATCTTTTTCCCTCCTTTCAGAATTCTATCCATTCCAGTTCCATTCATTATCTCTCTCTATTCTCCTTCATTAACTCTTTCCTTATTCTTCGATATCTCGAATTTTCTGGAGGACTTCAAATTTTCTTTATTCTATCTAATTCTTTTCCTGATTTTCGTCTGTACTTATTAACATTACCCCTTTCTCTCTCCACTTGTTCTTCAAGTTCCTCTCCTCTCTCTTCCTTCTTCCTCATCTCTCTCTTCTCTCTCTTCTCTTCTCTCTCTCGTTCCTTCTTCTTCTTCTTCTTTTCACCGCCTCTTCATGCCTCTCTCACTTCGCCGGGTTTCCTGAACGCCCACGTGGATGACGTCACGAGCCCAGGACGAACTGAGCAGAAAACGCGTCGTTAGGCAAAGGAGGTCACGCAGAGACACACGGCATTCTTTTCCTCCTCCTCCTCCTCCGGGACAAACTTCCCAAAGGAGATGTGTACAGTACAAGGACTCCATTGCTCTTGCCGTTTGCGGCGCCTTCGCCAGACGCCTCTAAGGCCCTGATAGTGAACGAGTTCTTTCTTGGTTTGTAAAATGAAACCACGCTTTGGGGAAGTTCGAGGGATGTTTATTTTGTGACTTCAAAATTTACTCCTCTTCTGTATTATTTTTATTATTATTATTATTATTATTATTATTGAAATGTTTTAATCAGCATGTAACGGGTGTATCAGAAAAGGTTTCTTCCCTCATTATTATTATTATTATTATTATTACTATTATTATTATTATTATTATTATTATTATTATAATTCAGAAGATGAAACCTGTTCATTTGAGTAATCCCACCATAGGAGCCAATGACTTTGAAGTTTCCAAAGAACATGGTGTTTATCTGAAAGAAGTAACAGAAGGAAATAGGAGATACAGAAAGAAGAGATCAGCTACAATTAAAGAAAAATGTAGCAAATCAATTAATACCTAAATAAAACAAAGGGAACTGTTTTAGGGTAGTAGTGCGTTGCCTCTTTGCTTGGACTTTTAATTGACGTTCCAATTGCACAACATCCTCAGAGGCAGTTCTATAAGCAATGGTGATTTCTTTTAAGCTGTCGTTTCTTCTCTTACACACTGTGTTGGACATTTTTGAAATATGTGAAATATATCACATCTTTCACAGGGCACTATACTCATACGTACAAAGAAACGGAAAAATATAGTCGAGAAATATTATACCCATTTAGTACTATTATTATTATTATTATTATATTTTATTATTATTATTATTATTATTATTATTTTGATTACATTTACTGAACATAGCCGCATTTTCATTCAAAATAAATACAAAAATTATGATTTCCTAATCAAATGAGCTTCGACAAAATAAAAACCGTTGTTAAGTTCAAAAGAGGACAAAACAGTTAATGTGAAATCAATTCAAGACCAAGGTTAATTTTATTTTCATTCTGAAGCTTTTATTTCACATTAAATCTTAAAGCTTAAAAAAACCTGACTAGTTCAGCAACAGGGTTTGATGTGATGAGGAGCAACCGAGACCCTTTATCTAGCCCAGGCCAAAAGACCCAAGAAAAAACGTAAAAACTTTGCCGACGTTTCTTCGGCGCAATCGAGGTTTCTGCACAGTTTATAATGCTATATAAAACTCAGCCACGGCCCATGAAACTTTCACCCGCGGCCATGAAACTTCCAGCCACGCCCCGCTGGTGGCCTGTGTTTTGGCACTGATGGCACCTATAGCGGTGCCAGACACGCGATTGTGGCAAACTTTAACCTTAAACAAAATAAAAACTACTGAGGCTAAAGTGCTGCAATTTTGTACGTTTGATGATTGGAGGGTGGATGATCATCATGCCAATTTGCATAATTTGCAGCCCTCTAGCCTCCATAGTTTTCAAGATCTGAGGGCGGACAGATAAATATCCATCTCAGTTGCTTTCTTTTACAGAAAACTAAAAATGGTAAACATGTCCCTCGTCATGGACTGTACAAAGAAACACACAAAGTGTGAATTAAAATTATATTTAATTTGAAAATAATATCTTCGATATTCAAAGGAAAATTAAATTAATCTACGATTGATATAAAATGGGGTTTCGTGAAAACACAAACATCTAAGGAATCCATTTAATTTTGACAGATAAAAATTCAAAGCGGTTTGAACCAACCATATTAGAAACAATGACTTGTAAACTAGATATACCTAATGAAATAAATAAACAAACTAAGTAATAAAATACAAAATAAAATAACAAATACTCGGTAAATACATACAATATCTACTCTAAGAGTAAAATGAAGCTTTGTAAGACTTAGCCGTGTAAGAGACAAAGACTTGGAAACTAGAAAAAAATTTATTAATAAACGAGGTAACAAAATACGAAATGAAATAGCCAATAGTCGGTAAAGATATATCGAAGCCTTAACAATCAACTATTCCATGAAGACGCGATGCCTCACCCGAACAAAGCAGCCCCGTTAGCATGTAATTAAATACAGCAGATATCAATTTGCCAAGCAAGAACTTTCTTCATTAAGAGAGAGGTGGGTTGGGGTGAGGGAGGGAGGGAGGTAGGAGTGGGAACAGGGGGAGGAAAGGGGAGGGAGGGGAGGGGAGGGGGGGAGGGAGGGTGAGGGGGAGGGGGAGTGGAGGGGCAGACCTCCTGCCTGAAACGAATCCCGAGTCCATTGTGATACAATATATCAAAGCGAGAACCGACAACAGTTTCATTTCGAACCGTTCGGTTGCTATACGTCTCCCCTCAAAGCGCGCTTGCGCGTACACAAACACACACTCACACGCACACACACACATACATACACACACACACACACACTACCCCACACAGCTGGCAGCAAGCGTTATGTTTGATGCTACGAAAGCAAATGCTTATAAATGTAAATGATTATAAACGTAAAGATAAAAACTGTTAAATGAAGCCAACAGATGTGTTGGAATACAATAACATTTCCGGTTGTAAATTCCTATTTGACCTCCGATCTCCAAATAAGACCTTAACCACGCTTTGCATGGCGGCCTCACCAGTGTACACATAAGCACACACACACAAATTCAGATAGCTGCAAGCGTTATATCTATGATGATATGAATGCAACTGATTCTAAATGTAAAGATAAATATTAGATTAAAATGAAACAAAGATGGATTTTTTAAAATACAATAACACCTTTTGTTGTGAATTTACAACCAAATTCTCATTTGTCCTCCGACCCCCAAATATGACTTGGACCTCTCTTTGCAGAGATGTATGCATGCATTATGAAGTTTTGTCTCGCTCTGTAAATTTGGCTCCATATATATAAATAAAAACTGTAGATTAACATATAAATAAATGAAAATAGTCATGACAAAAACCCTCAAGCCTTACGACTACGTTTATATATAATCATCAAACTAACTAACTTTAATTCTTTTATAAGTGGAACAATTATAACTAAAAACTTCAATAAATTATATACAATAAAGTTTTCAATAATTATTCGCAGCTAAAGGAAAAATAACCAGTTCACAAAATTTGCCAAAAGTGTATATATATATATATATATATATATATATAAATATATATATGTATGTATATATATATATATATATATATAATATATATATATATATATATATATATATACAGAGAGAGAGGAGAGAGAGAGAGAGAGAGAGAGAGAGAGAGAGAGAAGAGAGAGAGTGGACTGTCCAACCCAAACACCTACAGGAGAGACACATAAATAAAATGTAAATACAAATAAAATATATAAATAAATATAATGAAATGAAATCAGGTTTTAAAGAACTGAATTGAAAATAGAATTAAGGCAAAAGGCCAAGATCTGAGACCTATGAGGTCATTCAGAGCTGAAACGGAAACTAACAATAAATGGATTCGAAAGTTGTAACAAGAGTAAAGCCTCGCAGTTCCACTGTGGATAAGGAAAGGGTAGAAAGTGAGAAGAAAGAAAAAGAATATGAAAGGTGGTACAGTAAAGGGAAGAAGGAAAGAGATTTTTACATTAAATGAGATGTAGTTCCGATGGTTATCTTTTTAAGTAGTTTGAGTGTCAGTCAACCCAGGCATCGACTTTTGATCAAATTCATTTCCGTTGAATAAAATGATGTTCTTCCTGATATCTCTCCGCAGGGAGGATCGGTTCAAAGGAGTGATATGACAAAGGTGTGAAACCTCAGATATAAATTTCAAAGGAGTGAAAACATGTTAATAATTCGGTGGTTCTAGTTATTTAAAATAAAACCTTAATAATTTAATCATTTTTATAATTGTTGGTTATTTTGTCACTCCAATATAATGTCACTCCTTTAATACGGTATGTATGTCACTCCTATGAAATGTGACTCCATTGGTATGTCACTCCTTTGTTATACGCATCACTCCTATAAAATGTGACTTTGTTATGTCCTTCCTAAGAAATTTAACTCCTTTGTTATGCCATTCATTTGTTATGTCACTCCCATGAAATGTCACTCTTTTGTTTATCACTCCTATGAAATGTCACTCATTAGTTATATGACCCCTATGAAATAACATTTTTTATGTTACTCCTATGAAATGTCATTCCTATGAAATGTCACTCCTATGAAATGTCACTCTTTTGTTATATCACTCCTATGAAATTTCACTCCTATGAAATGTCACTCTTATGTTATATCACTCCTATGAAATGTCACTCCTTTGTTATATCACTCCTATGAAATGTCACTCTTTTGTTATATCACTCCTATGAAATGTCACTCTTTTGTTATATCACTCCTATGAAATGGCATTTTTTATGTTACTCCTATGAAATGTCACTCCTTTTGGGATGTCACTCCTATGAAATGTCATACCTTTGTTATGTCACTCCTATAAATGTCACTCCTATGAAATGTCACTTTGTTATGCCACTCCTATCAAATTTACTCCAATGAAATGTAGCCCCTTTGTTATGTCACTCCTATGAAATGTCACTGTGTTATGCCACTCCTATAAATTTCCACTCCTTTGTAATATCACTCCTGTGAAGTGTCACTCCTCTGAAATGTCACTTTGTTATGTCACTCTTATGAAATGTCACTCCATTGTCACTTTCCGCATGGCCACATTACATTCTTCTTCAATGTTTCTCTTGCTTCTCAGGCGCATAAAAAATTGCTATTTATCCTGATATTCGTTTGCTATTTTGTAAAACAGACATGCAACCTAGAGAGTCTACATATTCAAGAGAAATACAAAACTGGAATATGAGTAAACCGTTAACGGGGATGAGATTACGTTTTAAAAAATCCACCTACGTATTGGATTTGAAGTAAAGCTATACGAGGATATAAAAAAAGAATCGCCGAATGTTAGAAGGCACGAAAGTTTAAAGAGAGAATTTTTGATAAAAATATCCAAATCCCTAATAAAATTATCATTTTCGGTGTTATACATAGATAGATAATAGCGACTGGTTCATCTTTCTAAAAAAAAAAAAATAATAAAATAAAATAAAAACTAAAAATAACCAATGAGGAATAAAAATTAAAAACATAGAAGAGAGAGCAAAAACAATTGTTTTCTATTAAAAAACAATGATTCAGTATTTCTTCAATTAAAATTATCTTCAAGAGACAGTCATATGTTCTCAAACATTTTTTAAAATATATTGACAAGTCTTACTTGACCTTTTAAGTTGAAGAATAATTCATGTTTAAGCAGATAATTTCGATGGAAAACGAACATTAATCAGTATTTTGTAAGCATGCTCTTCAGTAAACCAAACCAAAAAAACATTGGGAGCGTATTAAACTATCGCCAATTAAAACGCAATAAACCCAGTAATATTCGTCAAAGATATATTTCATCAAGAGAAAGTTTTCTGATTACCGAAACAGAACTTCCTTGACAAACCAACCAGAAGTTGGGGGTGAGTAAATTATTATTCGAATATGATGATCATGACACGCGAACGTCAAGCCATAAATCATTAGACACGGCACCAACTTGCAACGTGACCTAGTTTCGGGGAATACGAAAATATAAGGAATTACAAGTGCTGCACAGCACTTTCTTCCAGTGTATAATATAATTTCCTTCTCACGCTATACACAGGGCCAAGGACTGGCGCGATTCCTCTGTAAATGATGTAGAAAATCTCATCTTCTCTTAAATAACTGATCCGTCCGGTTAACCGAACGCGTATCATTCGTGGCGTCTTCTGGTGAATTAAAAATCCACCCTAGAGTGAACACAATTTCCTTGAATGTTGTTGTAACCTAACAATATTTCATAAACATCAGAAAAACTTGGATGTTGAAACTAAAGTCTCTTTAAACTAAATGATCTCTCAGATTAACCAAACACGTATTATTCGCGCATCGTCTGGTAGATAAAAAAAAATCTACCACAGAGTGAACACAATATATTGGAATGCTGATATAACGTGACAATATTTTACACATTCTGTCCTGAGAATTTAGATGTTCCAGGAGAAAAAAAAAAAAAAGCATTCGCGTTGAATTTTTTTTCCTTTTTTTTTTTTTTTTTTTTTGGTAAACAATGTTCTCTTAAACGATAGATCACACAACTTCCATGGTTATTTGATGTAAATAAGCAGAGGAAGCTTTGGTTTTCATAATAAAAACTAAGGCCTTCAGTCGTCAGCTAAGAGACGCTTTCCTTCTGAGGAACTTAGATATAAATATTCGAATAGCTGAGAGCAAGATATTTCTACAAACGAATGAACAAAAACAAAACAAAAGATAAAAACTTCAACTCAACATATGAAACAACTACGAAGAACAAGTTACACGCAACGACTATCTTGAATTCGGGCATAAATATATGAGTCTTCTAGCAACAACTGCTCGAGGAAGTTGAATAAATGAGCATTTTCTGGAAAAGACATTGAGAAGATAATGTCACGCTATGATGATTTTGTTCGTATGGTGTTTTTACGTTACATGGAACCAATAGTTATTCAGCAACGGGACGCTATGATGATGATCTGAAATCTTGAGTGTGTTAATACGTCGGTGTTATGCTTATGAATATAATGGTGGAAAAACTCTCCTGTTATAAGAAAATAGATGAAGTTAGAAGCTGATAGATATCGGTTCGCGTGAAATGATGCACGATGACATGAAGTCCATTCATATGTTACAAAACATGTATACATCGTAGTGACGTTATAACAAATAACAAGTAAAAATATGCGCAAAAGTTTCTTCGGCGCAATCGAGTTTTCTATACAGCCGCTACAGTGGTCTCGGTATAATGCTGAATGAACCGCGGCCCTTAAAAGCGTAACCACAGCCCGGTGGTGACCTTTCCTGTATAGATGCCAGAAACACGATTATGGCACAAATTTAACCTTAAAAAGAAAAAAACTACCGAGTCTAGAGGGCTGCAATTTGGTAGCTTTGATGATTAGACGGCGGATGATCAACATACCAATTTTAAGATCTGAGGGAGGATAGAAAAAGTGCGAACGAACAGACAAAGCCGTCACAATAATCACTCCAAATAATCATTTCAAAATATAAATTTTAAGGCCAGAATAGGCTCAAGATCACAAATTGTATAGCCATACTTGTCCGCCTTTCTCTCTCTTATAAACCTCAATAGATTAACTTTTTAAAAGAAATCAGAAACATTTCAAAAATAAACACCCACACATATACACACTATGTGAGTCAGGATGCAATTATATATATATTCAACTTTACTTACTTAGTAAGTATGCTCATAAGTATTGTGCTGTTATTCACTGTTGGAGTCATCACAAAAAACCAAAGCATGATGTAAAAGCTCAAGGAAAACAGAGACGAAAACGGCGAGAGAGAGAGAGAGAGAGAGAGAGAGAGAAGGAGAAGAGAGAGAGCGGAAGAGAGGGGGGGGGGAGGGAGGAGGTGGGGGGGAGGGGAATGGGAAGGAAGAGAATCTGGTCTAAAAAATTCAAAGTAACTGAGCCATCCAAAATAATTTAGAGAAATAAACCCCAACCCAAAACAGATTAAAATCAAGAAACAATATTATTCCAAAAATATAAAATGAGGTTTAAAAAACAAAATTAAATTATGCCATGAAATTTGGAAAAAACGTGTTACATACCAAGAACAAGTAATGAACCCCACCTTGCAAAAGAGTTAAAAATCTTAGAAAATAACGGTTTAAAAAAACAAGAATAAATTCTAAATCGCTAGTTTTCGAAACGAGGTAAAAACGGTACAACCATTAAACTTGACACTGTAAGTTGAGATTAAAAAAAAAAACACAAGAAGAAACAAACAGGTTGAAAAGGACAGCATCCAACAGGACACTTTCTCCCTGAGGTAGGCGAAGTCGTCGTTTTTATGCCACTATTGTCTGTTTCATTGTCTTTCTTTCTTCTCAAAGATGTAAGTTCACATTCCAGGTCAGCAGAACCGACCTTTTAACCCCAGTTCAATTTCTGTAGTATCTCTACGCGATGTTAAAATTTACAAATATGGGGAAGTCACTTGGCCTCAAACGGTGATCCTCAAAGCTACTACTTCCTCTCTCTCTCTCTCTCTCTCTCTCTCTCTCTCTCTCTCTCTCTCTCTCTCTCTCTCTCTCTCTCTCTCTCTCTCTCCACCCATACCCAAAGGGAACCACGGCAGATCTGTCTAAGGAGGAGGCTGACTTCCGCCTTTTCATGTAACGGGTTTCTCGAGGAAAGTTTTCCATTTGGAGAAATTTCCCTCCTCATAAAACAAGCAGGACTGTCTGTCCTTATGTCGTCCCACCATAGCGAGAGTCTTGGGAGAGGCTCAAAGGGCCAACGAACGGAAAATGAACACACGCTACCAAATATACTCGTATAGAAGCCTACTTCTTGATCTTTTTCTCGAACATATACACAAAAATATACATATACATACACTCCGATTGAAGGGAGAAGCATCACAGAGATGCTGTGTTTTTTATCCTTAGTGTATGTATGTGTATGCCTTCCTGCAGCAGGCATTCATTTGTTTAAGTATTGCTTGGTTTCGTTTTTTATGCTTGTACATCACCAGTTTTTTTATATATCAGCCTTTTACATGGCATGATGGCATTTCAGTGATCGTTTGTGATTTAGTGGTTTTTCTACTTTTCTTCCTGTGATGTTGTTAGACCTGATGACGGAGACAGTTACTCCAAAAACGGTAGTCATAACCGAATAAAGGATGTTTTACACACACACACACACACACACACATATATATATATATATATATATATATATATATATATATATATATATATATGTATGTATATACACGTTAAGTATATCCTAGTTTTACCAGACCACTGAGCTGATGACGCTCTCCTAGGGCTGCCCGAAGGATTAGATATTTTATTTTGTGGATAGGAACCATTGGTACTAGCAACGGGACTAACAGTTTATTGTGGAATCCGAACCACATTATATCGAGATATTTCTATCACCAGAAATAAAATTCGTCTGATCCCCGTTGGCCGAGCCGAGAATCGAACTTCGGACACCGGATTGGTAGCGAGCGCTAAAACCACTCGTCCAACGGGGGGACTATATACATGTGCGTGTGTGTATATATATATATATATATATATATATATATATATATATATATATATATATATATATTATATATATATACACACTTCCGAGTCTGATTATAGTTTCTTTATGTTTTTTTTTTTATGTGCCGTGTTTCGTTTTTGCATGATTTGCCGCTTTTGCCCACGTAACGCTCTTCACCATGTAGACACGGCATCTGTATACCTCCCTCTTGTCTCTTCCCCCCTCTACGAACTTTTTATATATAATATTATTCCAAATGGCATTTGTAACGCCTATAGTGTGACTATCTTCTTCCTGTTGTTGTGTGTAATAGTGTTGTTATCCGGGATCTTCAATTTGAAATGTTTCTTTTCTAGCCTTTGCCTCTTCCGAAAATAGCTTTTTTTCTTGCTTTAATGTGTGCCCGTTCTCCGCGAATATACTTTGGGTATCCTAAGCTCCTAAACTCTTTATCACTTTCAACAAAGTCCTGTAGTATAGTTGTATTAAGCACAGAACAATTGTGTAAGATATTGTTTTATATATATATATATAATATATATATATATATATATATATATATAAACAATATCACTTACATATCTATATATATATATATATATATATATATATATATATAGTATAAACAATATCACTTACACAATTGTTCTGTGCGTTAATACAACTATACTAACAGGACTTTGTTGAAAGTGGATGAAGAGTTTTAGGAGCTTAGGATACCCAAAGTATATTCGCGAGAACGGGCACACATTAAAGCAAGAAAAAGCTATTTTCGGAAGAGGCAAAGGTTAGAAAAGAAACATTTCAAATTTTAGAAAATAATTGCAGACACGGATAACAACATTATTACACCCAACAACAGGAAGATAGATAGTTTCAAATAAAATAATTATAAATAAAAAGTTCGTAGAGGGGGAAGACGCAAGAGGGGGGTATGCATGGCAGCGTGTCTACACTGTGAAGAGCGTTACTTCGGCAAAAGCGGCAAATCATGCAAAAAACGAAACACACGGCACATAAAAAAAAAAACATAAAGAACTATAATCAGACGTCGGAAGTCGCTAAGCAATGTTGAGATAAAGGGCACAAAATAGACTCGGAAAATATGATTGTGTGTGTGTATGTGTGTGTGTATAGGAACACAACCAAAACGGCCAGACTGATTGTAGAGAATGCCTTCATAACATGCGCAAAAAATGCAATGGCAGGCAACACTGGGAATGGATCTGAAGACAGCCTATAAAGGAAAATCGTATAATCTACAATGTAGAAAAGAAACGGAAAAACAAGACAGAACAAAGGGACATTACACATCCGGAAGAAGCGGCAGGAAGAGAAAGGCCAAGGTCACGAGGAGGGGGAGGCCACTTAAGAGAATAAGGGTAATGAAAGGAATAAGGAAGCCTGCATATGGAGTTTTCGCCCCCTCCCCCCTCCCCCACACATATAAATACAGCTGGACCACGACGAGTCCGGCCATTCGATGGATACTTGACAATAAGGACTGCTTGTCTTTGAAAGCTTGTAACTTTTTTTTTAAAGAAATATCTCCACTAGATACCATCTACTTTCAATGAGGTCATGTTATAATTATCTATATATATATATATATATATATATATATATATATATATATATATATATATATATATATATATATATATATATATGATATTATATATATATATATATATGTGTGTGTGTGTGTGTGTGTGTGTAATCTGATACAGCCGACCACGAAAAACTAGCTACCAAGGAACGTCTGTATCAACAGGGGCAAGATGAATTTAAAAGTAACGTATTAAATCGTTCGGTCTTGCTCAAGATTCGAACCCGGCTCTCCTGCTGGTGAAGTTCGCATCGTAACCACTACATCTCTGCTTGCAAATCCAATCCTGACGTAAACTATTGCTTCCTAATAAATCTGACTGAATGACAAGACTAATTCAAATGATCCTATAGAATGTCAAATGCTGAAAGAAAAGAAAAATAAAAAAATACAGTAATCAATACATAAATATATAATTTTCCGATAACAGTAACTTATACTTCCCTTGAAACACTACGACAGGTCAGCTACAAGTTCTCGGACTTTTATAGGTACCACATGATGCTCTTGGGTTTCTTAGTCTCATGCCCATGACATACAAGAATAATAATAATAATAATAAAATCCAAGTGGATCTTTCTTGTTTGTCCGCCCCGGGTGGGGGCAAGGTAGGTACGGGATTGGGAAGGTAGAGACATGACTGGCAGCGCCGGGTTCTAACATAGATTAGCGCGCACCATTAAGTTCTCATACACGACTTTTAAAAGATTTATTTCTAGAGCATAAAGTACATCAAAACCACAAGTGGTTTATTAAATCAAAATGTCCTCCAGTGCATACCAGTTACCTATCAATAACCACAAATATCGGTAATGTCTAATATAAAAAAGGCCCAGCAAGAGAACTATAACTGTGAATTACATTATTACGACATAACTCTAGAGCGAATCATGAACGGCATAGACTCTCATGGCACATGAAAAGCGTGAGCACAGTTTCCATTAAAACCTTAACAGACACAACTGCCCATAAACAGGTAATAATAATAATAATAATAATAATAATAATAATAATAATAACAATAATAATAATAATAATAATAATAATAATATAAGAAGAAGAAGAAGAAGAAGAGAGGGCCAAAATTAAGCCATAAAAATCAAACCGTGCAAGTAATAGAAAAAAAATCTTGCAATGAAAAATCTGAACAGGCAGGATTAAATTCAATTTAGACTACGCCGGACCTTCTGTGCAGTCCCACAAATACCCAAGGTGCCGAAGCACCCATCCAGCAAACGGTGCCCTCCCGAGCGTCGCTGCTGCTTCCCATTTAAAGATTCCTTTGGACGTCCTCCCAAAGACTCGGTTTAATTTAAAGACTGAATTTCACTTAAAGACCAACGTCCACCAGCCTGCTCAAAGGCGCTCTCTTTCATTCGTCACTCTCTCAGGAGGAGGAGGAGGAGGAGGAGGAGGAAGGCCCCATTCAAAGTCCCGGTCTCCGTTTAAAGATTTTCGGGGCATTCAAAGAAAATCGGGAGCTAATTTCTGGCCCCGTGACCCATCGCCATCGATGCGAACTTCATCGGGGAGATCTGGTTGAAACCGTTGGCAGGCACCGTTTTCGGTTGTTCCTCGTCGAATGGAATTGGAACTGGCATATAAAATTTAGACCACTGACCAATCGCTGGGACCTACGAGGTCATTCAGCGCTGAAAAGGAAAACTCGGAATAAGAAGGTCTTGAAGGTGTAAAAGGGAGGAAAACCTCGCAGCTGCACCATGAAGCAAGTGTTAGGAAAAGGTGGAAAGTATGAATAAAACAAGATAATATGAACACAAGTACAATAACAGGAATGGAAGAGATTCCAATTAGGGGTTGAAGGGAGGATGCCAAGGACCTTAAGCCATGCCTACGGTGCACCATCGTCGCGTGCTTATCTCTAACCAACTTCAGAAACTAGTTTCATGCCTTAGTGGCAGAATAACTGACTGTGGTGTACATGCTTTCCAAATAAAAAAACTGAATACTTTGTTTTTACGGTTTCCAAAATAATGGAAATTTATCCACAATTTTTGCTTCGTCTACTTTGTAAGGAAAACGTCAAATAACGGTGAAATATTAAAAACCATCGGCTTTGCATCATACAGAAAAAACAATGATAATCTTCCAGTAACTGCTGACATTAAGACGCATCTGTACTTAACCCCCTCCCTTCGGCTCTCTCTCTCTCTCTCTCTCTCTCTCTCTCTCTCTCTCTCTACACGTGCACAGGGTAGGACCTGCAGTCTCGACCGCTCGACCCTCTCTTGCATTACCGTCCTTTACGACGGAGAAGTGTACATTTGCAAGAACAATAATATTCAGCCAAGTCAAGGCTTAACCATTCTAATCATTCCACACATGGAATCCTCCAATCCCCGTTAGTCGATTTACTTCCCAGTTGGAGACAGACATCAATCATTTCATCAACCGCACTTAATGACGGGGAGACACAAAACGCCCGAGGAGAGACAGTATGCCATGCCGAGACAGGTAACTGTCCCTACGTCCGACAGAATTACTCTTTGATGAAGCATAATGTCACACACGAATAGCTCTTATTAAAATCAGTTGGTTTGTCTCGTTAAGAGCCGTCACGCTTTCGGTTCCACTATCAATAATTACACACGCGTTTATTGAGCAGCTAAAGAAGATACAATTAAATTGTATCTGTTGCCAGTTAAAAAAAAAATAACAAAAAATGAAAAATAAATTAAGTTGGTTGTATAAAAAGAGTAAAAACAATGAAAAAACCTCAAGCTGTTGTCAATTAAAAAAGTAAAAACAATAATAAAAAAAATTTGAGTGCTTTTTAACGTTATCAATTTTTTATATACGAAATCGTTTGAACCTTCTTTTTATAATCAACAATTTGAAGTTTATGGCTAAATTCTTTTTATAAGAGAGAGAGAGAGAGAGAGAGAGAGAGAGAGAGAGAGAGAGAGAGAGAGAATATCTGAGTTGCGCATACACAAACGAACAAGAAAGGTCCATGTTTATGAGAAAAGAGACAAAAGACAAGATTTTAATTGCACAACCAAACCCGTCACACCTGCACCCTGTGGACGAATCCTCGAAGCCCTTCAATGAGACCTTGACAATAGTAATATTACATTTTATTCCAAGGATTTGTATTGCTGAATTCTGTGCAATTATCTACTCCTTCGTTGAATGCGTATTCTATCGCAGTTCTCGTAAAAAAAGCAAAGGAAGAGAGACTGGTAACTTTGACATGACTTGCTCCTTGCATCGAGGTCTCCCTCACCTAATTCCATCGACTCATAAGTTCGTTCTCTCGGCTGATCCACAGTAATTCCTGTTACTAAACACCGTATTTCTCAGAATGCTCATAACATTCCGACAGATCGTTGCACCCAAATGCTAAGAATTTTATTCTCGTGGCCAAAACTCTGGAAGACCGAGTCGCATTCACTGTTGTCTTTAGGGTTGACACGACAGACACGACATAGTACACAGCAAGCGCTCGTAAAAGTCCTCCTCCCATAAAGGACGACGGCGGGGTTTGATGCCAGATGTCATTTGAATCGGACCGTAACATCTCATTTCATTCTCAAATAAAATCTTAGGGCGGTGAGCGCGTTTCACCCCAGCTGCAGCTTCAAATTGAGCCTCCTCGCCAAGATGTAGTACTATTTCAGCTGCTCTGTTATTCTCGGTATTCACTTGACGCATGAAGGTGTAAGTTTCTACAAGTCATTTTGATAAGGGCGGTCTCTTCTTTCTGTATTTCCCTTTACCTCTTCTTACTTCTTTCTAATGAACACCCTATTCACTGGAGGCTTGAATTCCAAGTCAATGGACCCTGTGGGCTTCTTCCATATGAATAGGTTTCATATTCTGAATAATAATAATAATAAAATAATAATAATAATAATAATTATCTAAAATAATAATAATAATTAATAATAATATAAATTTTCGGAAGGAGACCCTCTCGTAGACATGTTTTGTTAAATCAGCACTATTAATCTTGTAGAGAGTCTTCTCTATTTTTCTGATGACGGCTTTCTCGTTGTTGCTTAGACTGGCGAGCAACGCACCAAAGGGCATGGTAAAATGCGGTTAGTCCCTCAGCAGTCATCGCTTGATAATGTCCTGCGGATCCGGAAGAAATGTCGCCTTATTAGAGAGAGAGAGAGAGAGAGAGAGAGAGAGAGAGAGAGAGAGAGAATTGTATAAGCAATAATAAACCAAATGACTCAACCTCATTTTACCATGCCCTTTGGTGCGTTGCTGGCCAGTCCAAGCAACAACGAGGAAGCCGTCATCAGAAAAAAAGAGAAGACTCTCTACAAGATTAATAGTGCTGAAGCAGCAATCATTTTTAACAAAATAATAATAATAATAATAATAATAATAATAATAATAATAATAATAATAATAATGCCTATCAAAAGAATGGTGGATCCGTCAATATCTTAGACGTGACGTCCAGTACCTCTACCTCCCCCTTTCTTATAGGATTTATAAACATCCTCTCTCTCTCTCTCTCTCTCTCTCTCTCTCTCTCTCTCTTCTCTCTCTCTCTCTCTCTCTCTCTCTCTCTCTCTCTCTCTCTCCTGTAACTGGCATGATGGCGATCACAGGATATTTATGTGTCATCGAAACATATTTCACTGTCATCAAGTATGCACAATCACGTGTATGCGTTTGTGCATTTATATATACGTAAACAAGTAAATACAGTCTGATGAGGGGTATGGTGTTGGCATGTAAGTCATAATTCATAAAATGCCTACATTCGTACATATACAACGTACCCCAAAAATATTGATACAGGTGTGAACTTTTTTTTGTTTTGTTTACCCTCTCTACGTACGTTTGTAGTGTCCCATTACCATACATACTCCAAATTTCTAACACAAACTAAAACTAAAGGCAAAAACATATAGACACAAACATACACATATACTCACATATATATGTATATGCAAACATAAGTATATGAATTACATATAGCGTTTGTGTATCTATGTCTATGTATATATGTATGTATGTATAGATACATATAATATAATATCATATATATATATAATATATATATATATATATATATATATATATATATGAGTATATGCTTCTGTGTTTGAGCCCGTGTGTTTAGGTCGCATTATCAAGAAACCGAATTCAATTAGAACTTGGCATTTCCCCGAATATCGAAAAAGGTTCTAGGCAACTGATACAAAACACGTCGGGTCTCGCTACATTTTCTTTTTTACCGCCATTAACTGACCCAGAGTATTTTTAGTGGCCATTCGAGAGAGTTTCGCCCTCAGAGTACGCTGTCAAAGTTGCTGCTGGCGTGGGTGGGTGGGTGGGTGTTGGGGGGGGGGGGGGGTCCGGGGGGGGGGGGGGGGGAAGTTGCCGCACAATGGGTGGAAATCGGAGGGGAGTGGATGGGGGCGCCTAGATCTGCGTAATGGAATGGGGCAGCCCTATAAGGGGAGATCTGAAGACGATGCATGTTACTGGGAAAAAATCACATAGCAAACAATTGGAAAGGAACAAAGATGGGTATGGGTATTGGGTAGAGTGCCAGACATCGGTATGGGTATTGGGTAGAGGGTCAGACATGGGTATAGGTATTGGGTAGAAGGCCAAACATGGGTATGGGTATTGGGCAGAGGGCCAGACATGGGTATGGGTATTGGGTAGAGGGCCAGATATAGGTATAGGTATTAGGTAGGGCGCCAGACATGGATATCGGTATTGGGGTAGAGGGACAGACCTGGGTATGGATACTGAGTTTAGGGCCAGAGATGGGTATAGGTATTAGGTAGAAGGCCGAACATGGGTATGGGTATTGGGTAGAGGGTCAGACATGGGTAGGAGATTAGCATTCCCATGACTGAGCTAAGGATGGGTGAAGGAGCGAGGGACCACGTCATGAGGACTGAGGGGGGAGGGGGGGGGGGGGGGGGGGGGGGGGGAGAGAGGTAAGGAGGTCTAGGGGAGGTAAGGGGGGGGGGGGTGGGGGAGGGGGAACTGCCACCGCAAGGCGTCTTGTTGGCTCTGCAAGAGTCCTGCAAAGAGCTTAAAAGTCGTAACACGTGACAGTTGTTGAAGACGATTAGCTGTCTCAAAAGTTTCGGCGACATTTCCTACAGCCTTAGGTGACGCCCGCCTTTTAATAACGCCACCAGCCGCAACGCAGCTCTCTCTCTCTCTCTCTCTCTCTCTCTCTCTCTCTCTCTCTCTCTCTCTCATTTCCCCTTCAACAAGGCCACTAAACTACACAATATAAATTAAATATAAAAAACCTTGGGGAATCGCTTTTTGTTAGTATTGCTATCCTTAATAAAAAGTTTAAACAGCTCTCTCTCTCTCTCTCTCTCTCTCTCTCAACAAGGCAGCTAAACTACAAAATATAAATTAAATCATATAAAAAGCCTTGGGGAATCGCTTTTTGTTAGTATCACTATCCTTATTAAAAAGTTTAAACAGCTCTCTCTCTCTCTCTCTCTCTCTCTCTCTCTTCATTTCCCTTTCAACAAGGCCACTAAACTACAAAATATAAATTAAATCATATATAAAAAAAAACTTGGGGGAATCGTTTTTAGTTAGAATCACTACACTTACTAAAAAGTTTAGACAAGCCACTAAAAAATCTAGTACAAATTAAATCACAATAAAAGCAAGAGGTGCGCTGTTACCATCCACTCTGGTGGTCATAGACCAACCTGGTCAGGCGTAAGAGCGGGAGACCTATTGGCCAATTCTGGGCGGCCGAAAGAGAGAAGATTTAAAGCCAGCGTTTAGCCTGGCTTCCCGACATGACCGGGAGGAAGATTTAAAGTTAGCGTTATAAATAGCTTTCCCGCAAGGGAAAGAAGTCCTGAAGAATTGAAACTGATTTTCCGCAAAAGGAAATTTTAAAATAAACGTAAAACTTCGTCATAAGTTTTACGCTCAAATGAAGATTTAAAATGAGCGTAAAATTTTGTCAAAGGAAGATTTAAAATAAGCGTAAAACTTTATCATTTGTTTTACGCTCAAATGAAATTTAAAATAAACTTAAAACTTCATCATAAGTTTTAGGCTAAAATGAAGATTTAAAATAAGAGTAAAACTTAATTCATAAATTTTACGCTCAACTTCGTCATAAGTTTTACACTCAAAGGAAGATTTAAAGTAAGAGTTAAACTTCATCATAAGTTTTACCCTCAAAGGAAGAGTTAAAGTAAGTGTAGAACTTCGTCACAAGATTTACTCTCAAAGGAAGTACAACTTCATAAATCGCAATAAGTTTTATGCTCAATGGAAGATTTAGAGTAAACGTAAAATTCGTCCTAAATTCACAATATCTGAAGAGATACAACAAGCCCTTAACCCCTTTAGTTCAGAAATGATTTATAATAAGCGTACATACCAATTAACTTTGACTTAAAGCTAATGCAAATAGAGGATTCATCACAGCTGTCTGAATGGAGACAACACTGAAAGCAGAAAAGCTTTCACCAAATTTCCGTCCAAGAAGAGAGGATTTAAATTACGCTGTGAAAATAACTGTTCACAATGACAGAATATTAATGGTAAACATCTAACCCAAATTTGTAACAAACGAAATAAGAGTTAAAGTACGCATTTAACAAACTCTTTCACTAAAATAGAGAAAATCTGATAAAATCTGGAAAAATGAAACTGACATTCAAGAATGTATTCATTCTCGACGTACAAATGTTTGCAGATGAGGCCTTAGAGCAATCAACAGACCCGCATATTGCCCGGTCCTGATAGAATAGAATAAAAAAAATTACTTTACTAATGTATTTCAAAACGTTATAATTTTGCTTACAAGGATCAAGTTGCTCTTGTTCCCGTAACCGCAAGAAAAAGCCGTGGCAAATGCATGATTCATTCAAACAGAACTCATTTCAAAGTTGATGGAACGTCCGTGACGATATAATCAAGGGACTGGGCGAATCCTTTAAAAATTCAGTCTTTTAAAATTTCAGCCACGAAATGCATCATTCACCATGATCAAATTACTCCCCGTTAAATCATTCTCTCGAAAGAGTGTCAAATTAATTTTCATGAGTTTCTGTCCGTCTCTCTTTCCATTACTCTCTTCCTTTTTAAATGCGGAGGCTTAGCGAGAAAACTTTGCATTTTTACCGTTCTTACTTTAAATAAACAAACAGGATCTCTCTCTCTCTCTCTCTCTCTCTCTCTCTCTCTCTCTCTCTCTCTCTCTCTCTCTCTCTCAGGAATTAGCAAACTGATAATTTTATAAATAATTCATACTGTATATAAATGAAATACAAATTGGTATATGTACATAAACAATTATATGCACACAATATTTATATATCATTGTGTATGATTTCTCTCTCTCTCTCTCTCTCTCTCTCTCTCTCTCTCTCTCTCTCTCTCTCTCTCTCTCAGAGATCACCTCGGCTGTACTAAACTCTTTTCCTTTATAAATGAAATAAAACTACTAAAATTTGTATAATATATATATATATATATATATATATATATATATATATATATATATATACATACTATATATATGTATATATACAGATACTACAATGTGTATGAATGTGTATGATATTTCTCTCTCTCTCTCTCTCTCTCTCTCTCTCTCTCTCTCTCTCTCTCTCTCTCTCTCTCTCTCTCCATCAAGTGCGCCATTTTTAGTCCATAAAGCTACGTTATCCGCACCACTCTCAAAACTTTAGGACGATAAACTTCGGTGACCCACTGCAGAGTTATTGGCTGGGTGCATAGAACTTGCTCCTATTTATTGCACACTATTTTCACGACAACAACAAACACTAATTTCCTTCCGCGGGTCTCTCTCTCTCTCTCTCTCCTCTCTCTCTTTCATCTCTCTCTCTCTCTCTCTCTCTCTCTCTCTCTCTCTCTCTCCAGTCTGTCTTAAACTATTCCTTTATATATGCTTCTCATTTTTTATAACTGAAATGTAAATTTCTACACAAATAAGATATTTATTCTCATTCTATATAATATAAACATATATATATATATATATATCTATATATATATATAAATATACAGATAGATATAGAAAGACAAAATATATATATATATATATATACATATATATAATAGAAACAGGCAAGATTAAATATATATATATATATATATATATATAATATATATATAAATAGATCATGATATTTTATACCTAATATATATATATATATATATATATATATATGTGTGTGTGTGTGTGTGTGTGTGTGTGTTTTGGTGCGTGTGTACGTAGTATGTATACACTATAAGAGAACCTAAGGGACTGGGGGACGTAATACCTTGATCCACTTTACCTACCCCTTCCCCAAAAATGAAAGAAACTATAAAAGTACATCCTACTATGTCGCAAAAAAAAGACATACTCGGGAGAAATCAGAAGAAGAGGAATCAATTATTCCACAGCAATATCAGTCGAAAAGAAAAATAAAATCATCGGATCGAATCTTGCCGAGGCTATTCCCTCCAGCTCATGAGAACAGAACAGCGACCGAAATGGAATCCGTCGCAAAGTGAGAGCGATCAGGTGATCCCTCTATCCGCCACAAAGTCGCTGTTAACTGCTATTTTCAGAAGGATAATCTCTTCAGTTATACCTTCAATATCTAAAGTGATAACCTGCTGGTGGTTTATATACTATACTATATACTATATATATATATATATATATATATATATATATATATATATGATACTAAATATATATATATAATCTAAATCATATATATATATATATATGATATATATAACTATATATATATATATATATATATATATCTAAACTATATATATATATATATATATATTATATATATATATATATAGATAGATAGATAGTTCATACTTCGGAAAGCGTTTGTTTCTCCGGGCAGGACTTCGCGCCCAGACTTACCCGATTTTATGGGTCCCGGTAAAGGATACTAAGCTTTCAACTTTCGTCTCGTTTGGCCTCCTTGATTTTATATAATTTCTGCCCAAAACGTTTTATCAAGAAATAAAATCATTATTTTTTTATGAAGTTGTAAAATGATTACTTCCAGTTCTTGGCATAATTTTGGATGAAATAACAAATAACTATAAGATTATATCTGTGAGTCCACAGGTTTTACCACTTTTCATGAAAAACATAAGATCTCTCCCTTTTTCCTTTACGAATTATAATAAATAAATGAGTAAATAAAATAGATAATTATCCCTAGAAAATCATCTTGATTGAAAAACTCTTAAATAAGTTCTTCAGCAACACAAACAAATGAAGTATTCCAGAAAGACACACTCAGTTAAATGTGTACTCAGTTAAATGTGCTTAGTAAAACATTACGAGATGCAACGTGAAAATCCCATGATAAGAAAAAGCAAAAATTTACCTGTAATAAAAACAGAAAAGTCTCAGATAAATCATCTGATGTGGGGAAAAAGGAAGATAAAAGTCTAATAACACTACATACATACATACATACAAATATACATATATATATATATATATATATATATATATATATATATATATATATATATATATATATATATATATCTACACACTCAGGCAGGTTAGGTCATCTGGAAAACCGCAGCTTTAGAAGGAGCAAGATAGAAAATAGCCATCGTAACATCTTAAGTTTATTGGCCAAATTTTCGAGACGTTACGTCTCATCGTCATGGCTGTAAAATAAAGAAAATTTACAAATTAAAAAGGCTCAGCAAAATTGCAATTACAAAATTTAAAATCATAAAACCATAAATTACCTATATTGAAACAAAGTAAAAATAAAAGTGAAATAAAAGCATAAAAAGTTCAGAAAAACTCTAAGACTAGTACCTATCTCTAAGAAGCCAAAAAAAGGTGAATGACATTCTCCTTCTTGGAAGACAGGACGTCAACTATGCTATAAGCACAACAGTGGAAGAGGTCTGACTATTTAATGAGGGCACAAGCTGCTTATTGTCTGTTATTGATTTGTCAATTTTGTATACTTCACAGCACTGATGATGAGACTTAACGCCAAGAAAATTTGGTCGATAAACTTGAGATGTTACGAGGGCTCTTTTACATTCTATTCCTTTACTTAATATACATATATATATATATATATATATATATATATATATATATATATATATATATATATATATATATATATATATATACAAAACTAACCTAATCCCACACGAAATATTTGCACCTCAAATGTCAGGACCTTCTTCGGCTTAATACAGCCGAGATGTAAACTGCATACGACACGAAAATTTTTTTTTTAAACCTACTGTTGGAAATCTTGTCTATATTCTTCTTCATCAAGAAGAGCCATAAGAATGGAACCATTCAATATTCAAACATAGATTAGGAGTTAATTCATCAACGCCTTTGATGAAATATCCCTTTTTATAATGGCGCTCAGCGAGACGCCGAACTCCACAGGCACTAAAACATGCTTGCATGCAGACAATTTTCCGGTGTTCTTATTTATGCCGAGATATTCGCCCTCGCCTCTGCTCCGCCTTTGGTGAAACCCTAGGCGACATGACCCTCCTCCCTGCTTTCATGCATCACCATTTTTCTTGAAGGCTTCATCAACAACTTTCCAGTTTTTTTGTATTCCATTTTACCTTCAGCCACACGACCCTTAGTTGCCTATTTGTCTTCGTGTCCCCTACTTGTCTCTACAGAGGTCCCTTAAGTCTCTCTCTCCCGCGTGCTTTATTTCCTTACCCTTACCCTTACCCTTCCTTTTCCCTATTCCTTGCCCACCTTGCATCTCGTGGTGGTCTTTTTCTTTTTATTATTATTATTCCCCTTCGTACCCCTCGGCCAGAACCCTCGCTCCTAAAACCCGTTTCCCAAACATTATCCTTGGCCTCTCTCTCTCTCTCTCTCTCTCTCTCTCTCTCTCTCTCTCCTGCGCCCTTTGGCTTCTGCTCTTGGTTGCTTGCCATCACTGGGGCGCTTCTATACGTCCTCCGGCCTTCTGCGAAAGCCTTATCACTTCACATTACTTTTTCTCTTTTGCATTATCTCTCTTCTCTCTCTCTCTCTCTCTCTCTCTCTCGCCAACTAAATCCGATGTTATGACGTGTAAATTGTTCAAATTAATTATAATTTCCTGTGGCATATCTTTTCCTATGCGCATAACTGTGATTATCCCATTCTTATTCTCTCTCTCTCTCTCTCTCTCTCTCTCTCTCTCTCTCTCTCTCTCTCTCTCTCTCTCCTCCTGCAGCTAAATCCCAACTCAAGACATATATAAGATACATACATTACCACTTTATCATTATCTGTGACAATATCGCTTTCTATATAAACTTAATCATAAGTAAAGGTATGTGCTTTTATTGCAATTATCTCGTTACTTGTATATTACATTATTATCTCTCTCTCTCTCTCTCTCTCTCTCTCTCTCTCTCTTCCAACTAAATCCCAAGTTATAGCATATAAGATACCTAAATGATATCATTATCATTATTTACCCACTAAGTCATAAGAAAAGACGTGCATTATTGCAATTATCCCGTTACTTATTTTCTAATACTCTCTCTCTCTCTCTCTCTCTCTTCACCCACTAAATTACAAGGAAGGATATGTCAGCAATTGAAAATATCCTCAAGGATGCGAGACCCATAAATCGCAGTTTCCTGTTATGAACTTCTGCGGTTTTTTTTTTTTCTTTTAACCACCCACTGTCATCTGTCCCCAGTAAAAACATAAGTTATTCGGCTGTGCTTATCCCTTTTGTGTTTTTTAGAGTTTATTTGCGCAAAAAAAACCTATTTTCTCAAATTTAATTGAAATTGTGTATACGGTCATGTTTTGGTCAGTAGCAATTATCCAAATTATATTCTATATAAATATGTTGGACATAGATTATATGTATACATTGCATACAAACTAATATATATATATATAATATATATATATATATATATATATATATATATATATATATATATATATATATTATATATATATGTTTGTATGTATTATGTATATTGTATAACTAAGCCACGAAAAATGCGGAACGTGATCATCATAAGAACCCATTAATACAATGTACAAGGAAGGGTAAAATCTAATTTGACCATCTTTCGAGATAACTAATGCAGTGCTTCCCAACTGCTTTTATTTACCACCTCTCTCTTTTGTTTTCCTGATGTGCTTACTTATGCATGTGTATATATATATATATATATAATATATATATATATATATATATATATATATATATATATATATATATTATATCCCCAACTGGTACTTCATCTACAAATCCGAAACTTGGTCACACAACTCGACTGCCCATTAACTACGATCCTCCCCTCCCCGACAACCGGTAGTCGACTCTATGGCTTGTTAACAAAACTCGGAAAAACAAGACGCAGCCATTACGAAGCCTGACCGCCAATACCGTAGAGAGGAGGATTCTCGAAGCTACTCTATGTTGTAGTGCATCTATACATCGCCTCTACCAACATCTAACCCCCCCCCCCCTCCCTCTCTAAAATCCCCAAGCTTGGAACTTTAGCAATAATCCTCCTGCTCCTCAACCGTAATCCCCATCTTAAGAGAAGAGCTCCCTACTTACGATGGAGCGATTGGCAGTCGAGATGAGGCACAGCATCCAATATCTTGAGGGTCATGGAGCCAAGATGCCGGAAGATCCGCTAACATCCCTTCTGCTTAGATATGGTCACTCGCGGCCAAACGTTTGATAAAGGCCGCGGAGTCGTCTTTGGAATGGTGCATGAGAGGGAGAGAGATACTGCAAAGAGAGAGAGAGACGAGAGAGAGACAAGGAGAGAGAGAGAGAGAGAGAAGAGATTCCTCAAAGGAAGTGACGTGCTTTCAAAGATAGAGGAGTGCGGAGAGAGATAGAACTCAAGGAAAGTTTGGTGTTATCCTATTTTTGAGGAGAGAGAGAGAGAGAGAGCTGAAGAGAGAGAGAGAGAGAGAGAGAGAGAGAGAGAGACTGCGGTTTCCGATTTAGCTAGCTAAGAACAAAACCGCTTGATCAGTCAAGTTCCTTTGGCACAGTCACTACCTGGATGGATTACTACCTAGGAATATCATAGGCCGTTGGTATATAAACTCCTGCGACTCTTATCAAATCCCTAGCTTTCCACATACAAAAAAGAAAGAAAAAAAAACACACACACACGGTAGGATGAGTTAACTAGTAAAGATTAAATTCATTTAGCTCTCTCTCTCTCTCTCTCTCTCTCTCTCTCTCTCTCTCTCTCTCTCTCTCTCTCTCTCTCTCTCTCCAGAAAATTATATGTTAGGGTGTTAACAATAAAACATGTTTATTCCCATTACATTTCTCTTTCTCTCTCTCTCTCTCCTCACCCAGAGAATTATAGGTTTCGGTGTTAACAATTAAATATATTTATTCCCGTTACATCTCTCTCTCTCTCTCTCTCTCTCTCTCTCTCTCTCTCTCTCTCTCTCTCTCTCATTCTGATTTGCAAGGAAAGACATGTCAGCTATAGAAGATAATATATATATTATATATATATATAAAATCCCTCACTAAACAAACAACTAACTTCGCCAACCTGGCGGGTCATCTGCAGGTAAATCAATATTGACTATAAAGAAAAACAAGACAACAGTATTTTGTAATCCGTCGAATGCGTGGTGACGAATCGAAATTTCCGAATTCATAACCAAACAGGTAACCACTGTACGATGAAATCCCAGCGTTGCTGTTGTTTTCGTTGGTGTTATTAGGATTGTCATTTATAATTAAACTGGTGTTATGCCAGCTCGGGCTCTTGCTCAGAGAGGAGCCCGTAAAGCCCCAGCAATCACAGAATCTTCGTCTACAAAGCTTTCTTCTTTAGTTTTACTAATCTTCAAGAGTCTACGGAGAGAGAGAGAGAGAGAGGAGAGAGAGAGAGAGAGAGATTTTGATAACTCAGTAACTCTACCACATAAATGACAGTTAGGGTAGAGGGATGAAAAATGGCCGTCTCGGGCGCTAAGACAAAAGCCTCTTGCTTCATTCACTGGCACATCTTGGGGCGGGGGGCAGAGAGAGAGAGAGAGAGAGAGAGAGAGAGAGAGAGAGAGAGAGAGAGAGAGAGAGAGGTGGTGATTCTGACTTATAAAGCGGTATGAAACCAACTTATTTTCCAAAAAAGGATTTAATTCTCTGAAAATAACAGGAGCGATCAAGATGAGCATTTGTTAACCATCCTCGCACATTATGTCACTGAAATCAAAATACTAGGAAATATGGAGCTATTATGTCCCCACATTTTTAAACGACGGAAGCTTGGATAAATTTCTCGTAAGTAGCACAAGCTCGCCTCTTCAAAGGTCATACCAATTAACATTCTAATGGACTGGGAATTCGCCGAAGAATTCATCTAACTAGTCTAAAAGACCTGGGGCAAACACAGCTATAACTAAATTAAAAAAAAAAATACTTGTCGAAATAAAACGCCTGATTAAGCAAATGACGGAAAATAGGCGGGACAGTACAGCTGACCTTTGTAATTAGAATATACAATGCCCTGGTCATCTCAGGTCAAAGAATATTCTTCCTCAATTTCTGGATGGGCATTACAAGACGTCAAAAGCTCAATGTCGACCTCTATTAAATAAGGAAACAACTGAAAAATCGGGGTTTAAGCATCGTTCACATAAATGAATTTGGCAAATCTCGTCGGAACATCTCGAAAGGGATTGTTAATGATACACACACCCTCAATATTCGAGTTTGATAATAAGATTTTAAGCCCTTTCACATTTAAGACGACAGGTTAAGTGACCTAAGCCTAATCTTAAAAACTGCATCCGTCTCCCTTTCAAAAATTATATTCAAAAATTTATTTTTTATTTTTTTTAAAGGCGGGGAATTTAATAAGAATAACAAAGATTCAGAGACCCTTTGAAAAATAATATACTTCAAAAGCTGATCTCCAGCAACAACCGCCCTTTGATTTTACAGAACTTAACTTTCTGGCTAATGAAATTAAACAATTTATGTTCCTTTCAGTATTCACACGGAGCATATTTTCTTAGGGAACAAATCAATGGTATTTTTTCAAAATGGACAAACAAGATTATTAATAACTAGATTATTCAGTACATCTTGATCGCAACTGAGCTCGAAAACTTTGACCTCTACAATTAATGTAAGAATATAATACTTTGCAGAAGGTAATGCCTTATGGTGATATGTGCCTACAGCAACAATCAAGTCATTAACTTTAATATCTTAACTATCACACATAACTACACGTAAAAATAAAACGAGAAAAAATCGATAAAATATTTTCGAATCGAAGAAATATTTTCAAATCCAGGAAATATCTTAGATTCGATAAATAACTTTCGAGTCGAGAAAATAATTTTCGAAACGGGAAAATATTTTCGAATCGGGAAAATATCTTAAAATCGATAAAATACTTCCAAATAGAAAAAAAATATTTAGTAGAGTCAATGTCTTAATATTTTCGAATCGAAAATATATCCTTGAATAGAAAAAAACTTTTCGATTCGAGAAAACAAATATTTCGAGTCGAGATAATATTTTCAAATCGAGAAAATATCTATAAAAAGAGGAAATATTTTCGAACCGAAAAATAAATATTTTCGCTGCAACAATGTTCCGATATTCTCATTCTCCGGTAGCATCCGCCTGATCTCCGACAAAGTTATGGACTTAACTTGAGATTGGAATGCAACGAAACACATTCCAGGATTCCTACACGCCCGAAGTAGTAATTTCTCCCTACCCCCACCAAAAACTTCACGTATCTTTCCTGCTGTTTTCCTTGAAAATTATTATAATTAGCCATATGCATAATATATACAGAGTGGTAACGAGTAACATTAATGAGGATCATTTTGTTCTTTTTGAGCCTGCTTTCACACACACACACACACAGAGAGAGAGAGAGAGAGAGAGAGAGAGAGAGAGAGAGACTTATGCATTAGTGGGGAACTAAAGAGAAAGCCTTCTGCCGATGAACATGAGAGAACCCTTAGTATGTATGTATGTATATATATGTGTACAATAAATATATATATATATATATATATACTATATATATATATATATATATATATATATATGATGAGAGTAGAGAGAGAGAGAGAGAGAGAGAGAGAGAGAGAGAGAGAGAGAGAGAGGTGGTTTAAGTGTAGAGGGAGCAAGAGAAATGGTCGGCCCGTATATCCATCAAGTGGGAGATTATCCCGTTAAGGCTTCACAAGGGCGTAAGACCTGTAAGAGGTCTTCAAGATCCCGCCCCTTCCCCTTCCCCTTCACCTTCCCCCACCCCCCTTCTTTCCGTCCCCTTGTTACTCCTTCTCAATATACAGAAGTTACCCCATTACGTAAGGACGCCTTATCCGATATCAGCTACTCAATGGCAGGAAGTAACGTGAAAACTAAAATATTTTAAACTTCTTAGGCCACATATGCATTGCTGTCTGCCTTTTCATCTTCGTCCGTTTCTCATGGTGCCTTCCATCCGAGTTGTCCAACTTCTTTAACTCTACATTGTCATAATTTTCACGTCTCATTTATCAACATTTATTTATGACGAAGTCTATGATAATCAAGAACTGTAGATCATGGTCTCGTTGAATTAATAATAATAATAATAATAATAATAATAATAATAATAATAATAATAATAAATTACCTTTATTAAGAGTAATGGCCACTTCAGTAGCGTTACGCTTGTAGAGATTCTTCTCCATTTTCCGAATAGCGGCTTTTTCGGTGCTACTTAAACAGACTAGTAGAGCGCCTATGGAGATCATTATCAAATACAGGCTCAAGATCGGTGCTTATATTTCAACTTATAAAGATAAACTAATAATAATAATAATAATAATAATAATAATAATAATAATAATAATAATAAACTGTTATCATTATTAGTAGTAGTGGTAGTGGTAGCATTTTTATCATTACTGGATTCAGCGCCCAATGACAAGTACCATTGCCGTTCTCCAGCCCGAGACGGAGAAAATGGAAATGAAAATGAGCTTTTTTTTTCTCTGCTTTTCTCCTGAAAGCATCAAATTCAAACACATTAAAATGACTGAAAAGGAGCCCAACGAAGTCCAGATCGAGAAAAACACGCAAATGTTTTCGTATTACTTCATGGAGATTGAAAAGCATTCTTGATCGCTAATGCTTGCATGCACTTACAAGAGACAAATTATGTACACAGGCAATACACGAGTTTGCGCATGTACACGCGATATATATATATATATATATATACTATATATATATATATATATATATATATATATATATATATATATATATATATATATATACACACACACACATATATATATTTGTTCCGTGAATTTCCCAATTACAAAATTTTAAACTTTTTTGTAATCACGCGCGTGTGGGCGAGCAAGGTTTGTATGCGCATGCCAGCGCGCGTGCGCTCGCATAGAAATATACGATGAAAACAACACAGTGTCTCCGCGTATCATCTTTCCCTCCCTTTCCTGCGCCCTTATCCATTTATCCATTTTTATGCTTACGAAAGCTGGTAGTAAGTACAAGGGAAACAAAGCGAGGAGGGTGGGGGATTAAGGGGGGGGTTGGGGCGGCTACCGGTGACCCAGGACGCTAATCCGGCCATCATCCCAAGCGGTGATGTCAGGTCACGGCACGCTGACCTCGTCCTGACACGGCGAGGGGGACAAAGGGTCGTATATCTTGCGACAAAGAAACGAAGAAGCACCGGCAGGAGCATCCTAGGGGCGGGGGGTGAGGGGCGAGGGGGGGCTGTCTCCGGGGCCACGAGTTTTTCCCAATTTTTTGTATTTTTTTTAATCTGGTTAGATATCTCCTCCCAAAAGCAACAAGAATAATAATTAAAATTGTAATTATAAACAGGTGCACAAAAAAGGTTTGATAGACCTTACTAACATAAAAAATATAACAACTCTTCATTACTACAATAACTAAGCTCCCATAGCAGCAGCAACAACAGCAACAGTATTACTAATAGCAAAATTATGGATGATAACAATATTATTATTATTATTATATTATTATTATATTATTATTATTATTATTATTATTATTATTATTATTATTGGAGAAACGAATTCACAGATAATTTAAATATATGTACATTTACATAACTGTGGATTTGTTTATCTTTTTGAAGACATGCTACTTTGTGTATTATTATTATTATTATTATTATTATTATTATTATTATTATTATTATTATTATTATTATTATTAATTAAGTTAATCCAGATTACCATTAATACATATAACTATCGTTAAATACATTAAAATCAGCAAAACCATATACTTTAAATCTAGTTCATCGATTTGTTACAAAACCTAACACGTACTGAAATA
The DNA here is from genome assembly GCF_015104395.2 of Macrobrachium nipponense. Classification (NCBI taxonomy): domain Eukaryota; kingdom Metazoa; phylum Arthropoda; class Malacostraca; order Decapoda; family Palaemonidae; genus Macrobrachium; species Macrobrachium nipponense. The sequence continues at coordinate 8,016,303 of NC_087213.1, read as the reverse complement.
TACGAATTAATATCAAACTATTTACAATACAATGTAAAAAAAAAAAAAAACTTGACAGCATAATGTTATAGCCATTCACCAATTGACAATATCATAACCAAATAACTGAAAGTGATCCTGTATATCCTGTGTAGACAATATCTCATAAGCAGCTTCCCAAGTTACAATAAATACCTAGAATCTACTCCCAACAATCTCTAAGAGAAATAGCTTTTGCAAATCAGTACAAAACGGGACAAGAGCCAACGCATATGCATCCTTTGAGCCGAGTCTTGGATTCATCAAAAGTTTCATTTTGGTTATCTTCGCAGAGTTCATCATCGTCTAGCCTCTCTCTCTCTCTCTCTCTCTCTCTCTCTCTCTCTCTCTCTCTCTCTCTCTCTCTCTCTCTCTCCCCAATACCATCGTCAGCAAAGTTTGAGAAGAAAAAATTGGTTGAAAGCGGGCAATCTCTCTGGATCTCTATGAACAGAGAAAACCTAGCCCTACCCACGATGTATACTATATATCGTTATATATATATATATATATATATATATATATATATATATATATATATATATATATATATATATATATATATACACACACATATATATATATATATATATAATGTGTGTCTGTGTGTATATATATAAGTGGACAGATATAAGCCTTTGCGTTAACAGGGGTGGCTCCAGATTTCAGCATATCTTTACGGGATGAGGTTGCAAGCCTCGCATAAAACTGATTAACAGGAAATGTGTATAATATTCTAAGTAGTGATTGAAAATATCTTGCAATACCTAACTTTATTATTATTATTTTTATCTCTTATTATTATTATTATTAATTATTATTTTGGAAGGAGACTCTCTTTCAAACAAGTCTTATTGAAAGATATTGCTGCATCAGCTGCATTCAACTTGTAAATAGTCTTCTCTATTTTTCTAATAATAGCTTTCTCTCTGGTACTACAACTGGCGAGTATTGCGGATGATACCGAGAGAAACGTTGGCCACTAGATCGACTTATATTTTGATCTATTTGTTCATTTACTGTGACAAATAAATAAATTATAAGCAATATCCCAGAAATTGACTCCTCCTGATGAGTAATATCGGCGCAATACTTGCCAGTTGTAGTAGCAGAGAGAAAGCTATTATTAGAAAAATAGAGAAGACTATTTACAAGTTGAATGCAGCTGATGCAGCAATATCTTTCAATAAGACATATTTATTATTATTATTATTATTATTATTATTATTATTATTATTATTATATAGAATGTCAACCCTATATCAGAATGTCAAGCCACAGGGGCCACTGACTTGAAATTCAAGCTTCAAAATAATACGGTGTTCATTAGAAAGAAGTAACAGAAGGTACTGGGATATACAGAGAGGAGATCACTTATTAAAAAAGAAAAAACTAAATCAAGAGACTAATTAATAACTTTAGCAAATAAAAAAATCTTTTAAATAAGCTAAACAAAAAAACTTTCAATAACTTCAAAAAATATCAGAACTGGGGCCACCTACTGTTTTAGTCTTCCTAGCCTCCTTGCTTCCATACACACGCATTTCCTATACAGACCTATTTCCTCCTGCAAGACGATGCCAGTTAAATTCATGACAATTCTAAAGAATGTTTTCTAATTCGCTAAAATCTCAGCACTACCGAGTCGTGCAAAAATGTTATAAACGCATGTACGTACACACACACACTATATACACATACTAATATATATATATATATATATATTAATATATATATATATATAGATAGATATAGATAGATAGAAAGGAGAATAGATAGATAGAATAGAAGATAGACAAAGAGAGAGAGAGAGAGAGAGAACCAAAGCGTGATTTCCGTCACATCAGCACCCGGGCTCGTCAACGGGATTTGAAAGACGAACTGTGACAGACCACCATTATGAGCCAAGGGAAGAAAACGGAACGAAACAAGAAAATAGCATAAACAAACTCCTCACAAAAGCACACAAACAAACAATGGCAAAGCGAGGAGAGAGAGAGAGAGAGAGAGAGAGAGAGAGAGAGAGAGCTCAATCACAAGAAATATGCAAATGCGTTCGTGTCACGGTCTTAGGGGCCACGGAAGGCGAAACCTGTCATCAATAAGACATGTGTCAGCCAGAACCACTCTTATTGGAAAGGCCCTGCCGACTGACTCTCTCTCTCTCTCTCTCTCTCTCTCTCTCTCTCTCTCTCTCTCTCTCTCTCTCTCTCTTACCCCCACTTCCTCTTACGCTTGTATACTTACACATCATAATGAAGACGGAACATAATGCCTAAGAACATCAACAGAAACTATAATAACGAAATTGTCAATTAATAAACCCCTACGAAAGACAAATCTACTACATGTTCTTCGGATTGATTGATTGATTCATGGTTGCTAAAACTGGCCTTACATCTAGGTTACGGACGTCGTTCTTAGGATAAAATGTACACCTCAGAAAATATTTTTAAAATTAGTCTAAAAATTATATTCGCAACAATCAGCGTCATTTTCACCTTATCTCCTCTTCTTTTACTTCACCTCAGAGAGAGAGAGAGAGAGAGACGAGAGAGGGAGAAGGGAGAGAGAGACGAGAGCAGAGACAGATGGAGAGAGGAGTCAAGTATTATGTATTCATGTACATGAGAAAACGGCCTCCCACACGTCTGCCCATACATATGGAAATTGAGTCATCCATCTAAATACATATGTCTTCGGTAACATCTTTTGCAAGTTCCCACAGCTGTTCCTCGAGTAAACAGCAAACAAAGTCATTTTTGAAAGTTATACTTGACATACGTTCACAATTGCTTGTTGATTGAAGTTGTGCTGATGGGAATATTTAAGAAATAAAATCTTTTGATCTAAAGCTGACACTGACATTGAGAGAGAAGCCATTTATAAAACGAAGAAAAGAAAAGCGTTTATAATTAGTGTATATATATTATATATATATTATAATATATATATATCATATATATACATATATATATATATATATATATATATATATAATATATTATAATATCTAATATATATATATATATAGATATATTTATATATATATATATATAGATATATATATATATATATATATAGTAGTATATATACTATATATTATATATATTATACTTAGCATCCGTTCACAAGTTCCTGTCGCATGAAGTTATGTTTGGTCTTAAGCTGACTACGATATCATAAGACAAATCATTTAAAAAACGAAATGACATTACGAAAACCCATCCGCGGAACACAAGAGCAAAATAAAAAGAAATTTTCCCTACTCCTTAAATAGTTTATCTCTTTCCTATCTCTATCAAAATCTAATCATTTATTGTCAGTCATGTGTCCCACTTTGGCGACATTTTCATAGGAACAAAATAAAAATCTTTAGCTTACTCGGGGAGTAATCCTAAAAACTACTTTCTTGCTGTTGTTGTTGTTGCTGTTGTTGTAGGTGGGGTAGGAAAGGTCTATGGAAGAGCCTTAACAAGTCTGAAAAAGGTATTTCATGTTGAGTTAAAAGATACAGAAACTTTAGGATAGGATATTTATGATTTATCTATTAGAATGAAAATGTAAAAAATAAAGTGTGTGTATGGTAAACAGTACAGAAAAATTATTTCTGATAAAATGTAGCGTACTTATATTAATTTTCTTTAGTGAAACAAATTTCTATTTGAGCGTAGATTTTAGCACGTTTTAATTTATTTGGTGTACTGAATTTAGGCTATTATTCCATTCAATTATTTTAATTCCCCTTATAACTGAGAATATATGAATGTGTTTAATTTGCGTCCTTTTTATTTAATCCTTGTTGTTAGTGTGAGTGGTACTAAAGTATGAGTACTAATTATAAAGACCACTTCACGTTAAATTAAGAATATAATGTTTTCAACTGAGGGGTAAGGGGAAAATCTTGCAGGCGTCCCGAGTAAGCTGGAGGTTAAATCAGGCCTTGTTGTGTTAGTAAGCTAATACACAGATATGCTGATAGACCTAATGATTAATCGACTTACGGCTACAAAAACTGGCGTAACATCTAGGTTACAAATGTCGTAACCAAAAGCACAACTACGTAGGAGGTATAAAAGTTCTGAACAAAAAAAAACTAAATTATCTAACATTAAGTAACAAACCAACTGGAATTGGAATATAAAATCTAGGACAAAGGCCAAATACAGGGACCTACGAGGTCATTCAGCGCTGAAAGGGAGATTAAGAGTAAAGGAGGGTTTAATGGTGCAATAGGAGGAAAACCTCGCAGATCCAATATGAAATAAAAGGTAGGTGAAGGTGAAAAGTAAGATGGAAGAAAGAAAATATGAACGGGAGGGAACAGTATAAAGAATGAATGAGGTTGTAGTTAAGGGCCGAAGCGACGTTGCCACGAACCTTAAGTAATGCCTACAATGCGCTACGTGAGGTGCACTGATGACACCACTGGCCCCCCACTGACAAGGTGGAATGATTGAGGAACTAAACAAGTTTATTTACTAACGAAGTAAAATGGTGACTTCACCAATTCCGAGAGTTCTGTCGAGAAAGGACTTAAAGACATCACACCGAGATGCTTAGGATTAGTTGTTTTAAAACATAATTATCAAGTGTTCCACTCATCGCTGACCTCTGGCAGCAGTGTAATAGCTCAATGCAGCGGAGTTGACCCCTAACAAGGAAGACTTATTTAGTACTTCAGGTAAGAAAAATAGTTTAGTTTTAAACTGATGACATATTTGCTAATAATGGAATTGGACTCAAACTTTTTAATAAATCTTGGAAACGTTACAAAATGAGGAATACATTTGCAGATCTTACAGATAACTGTGTGTGTGTGTGTGTGTGTGTTTTCATAAATATTTGAGATTGAGCGAGTGACATCATACTAATGATACATGTTTATTTTAATGTTATATCTTAACGAAAACATCTTTACAACTGAAATGAAACAACAAAAGCATACATAGCACAAAATTAAACAAATATCCCTATATACCAAAATTCTGAAATGATATATAATATGTACCTTAAAATTACTCGGAAAACAAGGATAAAGAGCCGAAGAAAATCATGAAAAACTGAAAAACATCCGAAGGAATTCTTTTTTGTTTGTTTGCTCTTCCGGCAGAGATAGCATCGACGCCAGAGAGGAAAACAGCATCAACAACAACAGAAAGATCATCAGCATCACTTAACCGATCCGGGGAAGCGTCTAGTATTTCTGCCGAGGGGAAAAACATTAGCATAATGAAGATTTTAATCGTTCTCTCTCTCTCTCTCTCTCTCTCTCTCTCTGCATCTGCATCGGAATGGAGAACCATCTCAAAAGATTTTTTTCACCTTACATTTTGCTTTCGACACAAAAATATTTCTGAACAATTACTCACACTCATCTATATGTATATATATATATATATATATATATATATATATATATATATATATATATATATATATATATATATTATATATATAGTGTGTGGAGATCCATTTTCCTAAGAGAAAGAAGACTTCAGAGGAAAAACAAACTGCGGAAAAAAAAAGATGAAACCATGTTTTACAAGAAACATGCACAACTATGGGTTTTTCAACACTAAGGACCTATCGTTCTCTCAATTGGAGCATACACCTTGCATTTCTCACACACACTCACGCACACACGTATATATATATATATATATATATATATATATATATATATATATATATATATATTCAATGTAGCATTATGTCCGCGTGCTTTAGAATATCACAAAATCCTTCTTACGTGGATTTTATGATATATATATATATCTATATATATATATATATATTATTATATTATATATCTATATATTATAATTATATATATATATATATATATATATATATATATATATATATATATAGGATGCGTCTTTTAACAAAAACCCCATGCGCACCTATTGTCCCCGTGTGCACAATCAGCCACCTGGCGTCTCCCGTCACAATTATTCTCCCGAAATGAAAACACAAGAGAAATAAATCGAATTTCGCAACAGCATCAATCATCCACAACCGTCTTCCCCCTGACAGCAGACGTCTCGTCTTCGAAAAGACTCCGCTGTCAGTCATTCCACTATCAATCAATCACTCCATTATCAACGTTATCACCCTTTGATCTTGATGTCCAGAGTGCCGACGTCGCCTTGAACGCCATGCCGTGTGCGCCAATAGTCATCAATCAGGCTGTGACATCATCCAATTCTGGCGCCTGACGACTTCGCAGACATCGAGAAGATGTCGTCTTACAAGATGACGACTCCTGCAGGGCGGAGGCTCTTCAAGGAGTCGCTATTTGCATCCAGGTGCTCTCTTTTGCTCATTGTTGACCCCGCCCCCCCTGCCCTCCCTCCCCTCCCCCCCCCACCCTCTCTCTCTCTCTCTCTCTCTCTCTCTCTCTCTCTCTCTCTCAAAAGTTATCTTGTTCATTCTAAGTATTCAAACAACATCAAGAATGTAAACCATTTTCCGCATATTCTTCAATCTTGGCTTCTATAGTATACGAATATAAGGATCTCTCTCTCTCTCTCTCTCTCTCTCTCTCGTCTCTCATCTCTCTCTCGTTCTCTCATCTCTCTCTCTTTCTGTAAGGTAACATTTTTCCTTCTGAGTAATTCAAACATCATCAAGAAGGCAAACTACTTTTTCGCATAGTCTTCAGATTTGGCTTCTACTATACGAATATAAGGATCTCTCTCTCTTCCTCTCTCTCTCTCTCTCTCTCTCTCTCTCTCTCTCTCTCTAAAATTATCTTGTTCCTTCTAAGTATTCAAACAGCATCAAGAATGCAAACTATTTTTCGCATATTCTTCAGTCTTGGCTTCTATAGTATACGAATATAAGGATCTCTCTCTCTCTCTCTCTCTCTCTCTCTTTAAGTATCTTGTTCGCTTTGAAGTACTCAAACAGCATCAAGAATGCAAACTATTATTCGCATATTCTTCAATCTTGGCTTCTATAGTATACGAATATAAGGATCTCTCTCTCTCTCTCTCTCTCTCTCTCTCTCTCTCTTCGATCTCTCTCTCTCTCTCTTTCTGTAAGTTATCTTTTTCCTTCTGAGTATTCAAACAACATCAAGAATGCAAACTATTTTTCGCATATTCTTCAGATTTGGCTTCTACTATACGAATATAAGGATCTCTCTCTCTCTCTCTCTCTCTCTCTCTCTCTCTCTCTCTCTCTCAGACACCTCTTGATAACTCCGACCTGATTAAAGAGCCTCCCCGTTGTGAGATGATTAACGAGTTTTAATGAAAATTTGACACCCGAGAGCCCCCCATTCAAAACAACGTGTGTGGTGTTTTTCCTTTAGAAAACAGAGGTAATTTAGATATATAACTTTCTTGAATGATGACATTATAATTAAAAGTATAAAAGGCAATGACATTAATGAAACAAACAAGGAATGGAAATATAAAGTTTATAAATGTTGACATTGTGATAAATATATAAATAGTTACTAACATTGTATTGAAAATGAAAGAATGGAAATATAACTTTCATGAATGATGACATTATAACAAAAAATAAATAGTTACTGGCATTGTAATGAAAAGTGTAGCAATGGAAACATAATAGTTTATGAATGATGATATGATAATGAAAAACACAAGTTAATGACATTTCAACGAAAATGAAGGAATGGAGATATTTCGTTCATGAATGATGACATTACAATAAGAAAATAAAAGTTAATGACATTGTAAAGAAAATGAAGTAATTGGAATATACCGTTCGTGAATAATGACTATGTAATCAAAAATAAACAGGTAACGACATTGTAATGAAAAATTAAAGAATGGATAAATAACGTTCATGAATGACATTATAATGAAAACATAAAAGTTAGTGAAATTATAATCAAGACAGAAGTAATGGATATATAACGCTCATGGATGACAATATAATGAAAACCATAAATTATTGACATCGTACTGAAAAATGAAGGAATGGCTATAACATTCATGAATGCTGACATTATAATTAAAAATATAAAAGTCAATGACATTATAATGAAAAATTTAAGTTAATAACATTACAATGATATATGTGAAAGCTAATTGACATTTTAATGACAAATATAAAAGTTAATGACATAGTAATGAAAAATTTAAAAGTTAATGACAATGATAAATATGAAAGTTAATCAATTTTAATGAAAAATATAAAAGTCAATGACATTATAATGAACAATATAAAAGTTAACGACATTATGCTGGAAAATTTAAACGTTAATGATATTACAATAATAAAATGAAAATTAATGACATTTTCATGAAAAATATAAAAGTTAATGACATTACAAAGAAAAATATAAGTTAATGACATTATAATGAAAAATTTAAACGTTAATGACATTGCAATGATAAATACGAAAGTTAATGAAATTCTAATGATAAATATAAAAGTTGACATTATAATAAAAAAAATTAAAGTTAATGACATTACAATGAAAAATATAAAGTTAATGATATTTTAATGAAAAATATAAAAGTTAATAACATTATAATGAAAAACATAAAAGTTAATGACATTGCAACGAAAAATGAAGGAATGGAAATATAACTTTCATGAATGAACAGGAATTCAATAACGATAAACAACTATAACAACAGCATTACCAAATGCAACAACAACAACAGTAACGATAACAGGACTGACAGCACTGCTGCTGCTTACTAAACCATTACAATAAAAAATATTAACCAACCACAACCCAAGCATGTAGAGAGAGAGAGAGAGAGAGAGAGAGAGAGAGAGAGAGAGAGAGAGAGAGAGAGAGAGAGAGCAAATAAACAGCATAAGCAGCCTTTCCACGCACGAAGCAACGTCAGATTCACTCACTCCGTCTGTATCCCGAGCAATCAGATCGCCTTGCGGGAGGCGGAGGCCTGAGTACCCACCCGTGCCAACCCATACCCACCCAGACGCACCCACCCCTGAATACCCGCCCACCCGACCTCTCTCTTTTCCAGTCCTTCATTCGGCGAACAAGTAAATTCTGACAGACGGGGCCCATCACCGGCAATTTAACCTCGCAGTACATTTTTTCTTTTTTTTTTTTTACTCTCTTCCTCTCACTCTCTCTCTCTCTCTCTCGCTACCCGACAATCAAATTCCACAAGAAAAACGAGTAAATACACAGCATTTTTCCGGCAGTCGAATTCGAAATGCAAACACGCCGGGCCCGTCAACATTTTCTTCATTCGCCAGACAGAGAGAGAGAGAGAGAGAGAGAGAGAGAGAGGAAAGTAACGTTCGAACGAGAATCGCGTTGGGCGGAAAGAATGAGAAAATAGGAGACTTTTTTAACCTGATCTGGGGTAAACTTTCTGAAATGCACCGGAACCTCTCTTTATCAAGAGAAAGATTTCCTGGATTACACAAAAATGATCTGAAATGAAATGTTTCGAAATGTGAACATTTTCCCATCATATGAGAGGGATTCTGGAGAGAGAGAGAGACTTTAGCATGCCAATTTGATGTAGTACTTTTTAAATCTGCAAACCTATTCCTTTCAGAAGTAAATATGTTTTTTATATAAAAAGGGTCATCTGTGCAAATGTTAAATGTTTACAATATGTTCGGTAGCATGTCGACGTTTTCAATAACAGAATGCTCTCTATAAGCAAAGCATTTGACTTAATGACAAAATAAACTATAATGACACATTATACAGTCATAAATATGGAAATAAATAAAAAAACTAACGAATATTAAAAAATAAAGAAATGAATGTATTAATACTCGAAAGTAAAAACAAAATTCTATAGTTTTCCGGACCAAAGTAAGTGCGTGTCCACGCTGACAATCTGACGAACCATGAGAAGAGATTAAAAGTACTTTTGACCTCCCCCCTACCCCCAACCACCTCTTCCTCATCATTATTGTTACATCTTTCTTCTGCATACCCATTCAACCTGTATCTTTCTTTACATAACATTTACTCTCTTTGCAATTGTTTAATTAATTTTTTCCCCTTTTTTTGTCACTTACCCCTTCCCCCAACGTTCATCCTCTTCCTTACATCTACCTACTTAGTTCTTTCTTCTATACCTACGCCTTCCCATTCGCCTTTTTCATCCTACCTGTTCAATTACATTTTCTTGTCTTCCACCCTTCCCCTCCCTCTCCCCTAATTCTATCTACTTTTTCATATATTCCTCCTACTTTCTCACATTCACCTTCAGCCCTTTTCTTCTTGAATTCGCTTTCTTTTTCTTTTCTTGATCTACCCAGTCACATCTCTTTCCTCTGTTTTCCTTCGTCCCCTACCCCCACCCATCCCTACTTCTATATTTTTCTCCTGCTTACACTCTTCTGCTTCATATTTACAGTTACATCTTTCTGCTACTCAACATGCGACAACCCCCCCCCCCCCAAAGTGAAACCCGGGAGACCCCCCGACTAGTCACGATGCACTTTCACAGTCATATGTAGTGTTTTCGGAAGTCGGGGCCTCTCCCCCCTCCCCCTCCCTTTTTCCACTCCCGATCGTATCTACTCCATTACATCTTCATCCTGCTTAACCCCTTCCCCCATCCGCCTTTTTCCCCTTTCTCCGTTCATCTTCCTCATCCCTTCACCCCACACGGAAGACTCCTCCCTACCCCCCCTCAGTCGCACCCTCCATCCACCCACCCCTCTCCTCCCTCTTTCGCCAGATGAAATTTCGAATAATTGATTTGGCTCTCAATTTTTCTCATTTTTTTCTAACTGTAAGTGATGTCTACTTAGCGACTCGGAAAAAGGATTTTTTTTCTTCTCTCTCTCTCTCTCTCTCGACTTAAACTTTTGGAAAATTAAGACTAAAAGGGGGCCGACAGGCGGATAAGATTGGATTCTTTTCATCGTATTTAGAATTCGGCGTTTCTCGAGACTTGTGTCTCTTTAACAAAAGGGGAATAAAGATATACACATCTTCTCCTTTGACGCTTTATCAGAAGTTTGAGCGAAGGTCGGAGAGCAGAGGCCAGTCACCCCCCCCCCCCCCCTCCCCCCCCTCCTTACCGCCTGCATTCGCATTGCGAAGACGCTGACGACGACGAAGGAAGTCGTATGGCAATGCGGGGATGGGATAAGACGAAAATATGCAATGAAATCTGATTAAAAATAAGGAAATCAGGAAATTACATGACGAAATCAGGTAATGATACGGAGATGAAATCTCAGGAAAACTGGCAAGAAAATCGGTTGAAAATGGGCGATGAAATCAGCTGACAACGGGAGCGGAAATCAATTAAAATATTTGAGGAAATCAGATTATAATTGGAGATGAAATAATGAATACAAGGGTGGAAGTAACATGAAAATACTCGTGAAAATCCGTGAAAATATAAGTTAAGAAATCAGACAAAAATGCGAGGTAAAATCACGTGCAAATAACAGAGGTAATCAGATAAATTGTGGGATTCAATCACATCAAGTTTCGCTCAGGACATCAGATTAAAACAAATAAAGTAAAACGCGAAACAGAAGGTAAATGCGTATAAACCGATGCATACTAAGCAATCTTCATTATTGTGTAAGTAACTATAATACAGTTTAAAGGGGAACACAGTAAGACAAACTGACATACATCCACGGGCAGACAGACAGACAAGAAGACAGACGAAGCCAAGGCAGGCAACCGAGGCTTCGCGCTTCGTCAACTGTGTCTGACATGTTACCGTCAGATTTTTCATATATTATTTTTTCCTTCTCTCTCTCTCTCTCTCTCTCTCTCTCTCTCTCTCTCTCTCTCTCTCTCTCTCATATAAAATAATAATGAATAATAGAAAGATATACTCTATTTTTAGGACGCTTAGGGAAACTCCAAAGCAAAGAACATCAGAAATGATAAATGACCCACAACAAAATGTCGACTCGAAAAAGTAAAATAAAACCGTCTGTGCTTTCTGAAACGAACGATGAATAATTCTGGCTTTACAGCCATTCCAAACGCGAGACTGAATCGCCCACAAATACAATCAAGAAACGAACTATTGGGCTGATTCACTACCCTGCAGTGTCTGGAGATGCAGCCAATGACATTACGAATCATATATTATGAATATCCATTAGAGGTTGCATGTACCAGAACCATGAAGTATCGAAGAAATGTGGTATTTTAGTGCCATGAAAGACCATTTAATTGTGGGAATAACACCCTGCCTTTACCTAAAAACATAAAAAATAAAATAACACACTATATGGAAAGATAACAGAAGTTACACCCTGCCTTTACATAAAAAAATAAAATAAAACAATATATGGAAAGATAACAGTTACGCCCTACATTTACCTAAGGAAAAAATGAAATAAAAAAATGAAATAAAAAAATAAAATAAAACACTATATGGAAGGATAACTGGGGTTACACACTGCCTTTACCTATAAGAATAAACACAACAACAAAAATAAAACACTATAAGGAAAGATGCAACAAACGTTAGTGAAGCGTTGCAAGGTTATATAACAAAGCGAACAGCTAAAGGAGTAACAACAAGATGAAAGAAAACTATCAAAATCTGGACCGTAATTACACATTATAAATCACACGTACCTGTATCCTCACAACTGACAAGGTAATATTCTTCATCCACGAAAGAGCCATTACTGCATTCTGCGGCTCTTAGCAGTAATCCGAAACCCAAAGCCATCAGGTAACGAGGATAGCTCCTGATGGGCAATATTTGACAGGTGATACAGGTACACCTAATGGGACATTTCTCTCTCTCTCTCTCTCTCTCTCTCTCTCTCTCTCTCTCTCTCTCTCTCTCTCTCTCTCTCGACCTCCTCATTTGAGGAGATTAGGGTCTCATCCAGTGTCTGATTATGATGTCGCATTAGGAAATGGTGGCTCCTTCATCCCCACATTACAGTGATTAGTCGTGAAGGGCTGTGTATAATGGCTTATATTCTTTTTCATATTTGGTGCTTTATATTTTCTATTGTTTTTAGGAAGATAAGAGGATGATCAATCCTGACCTTTTAATATGAAATCAATCATGAATGCATAAGGTCACAAATAATTCTATAATTATTATTTTTTTTAATTCCTATTACCTTCTGTTGCTTCTTTCTAACGAACACCATATTCTTTGGAAGCTTGAACTTCAAGGCAATGGTCCCTAGGGCTTGTTTCCATTTGAATAGGGTTCATCTTCTGAATAATAATAATAATAATAGAATTAGCCAATATTTTTTGCATAAGGTAACAAAGAATAAAATTGTTTTTGTAGTCTCCATAAGAAGGTCTAATTCTTATCTAAGAAATAAGTCGATAAACTCTGTTTGACTCTTTGCTTCTTGTAATTCAACACCGACGTACAAAGGGGCCAGAATCAAACTGACGTTGACACATCTCCGTGCAGAGACAATTGAAAAAGAATCAAAAGGTCTGGCTATATTCCCTGTTTTCATGCAGACACGCACTATGCACAGAAACACTGCATATTCCCAGCTCGAAATATGTGCATATGTTTGCTTCTGAACATATGAAAAAGGGAAACAATGTAAAAAATAAACAGTCACATTTACACTCTTCAACGACATCGAAAACTGTGTGTGGAAAAGAGGGGAAATCCATCCAGACCGACACAAGCAACGATAAGGAAACCACGAGAGATCCTGAATCTTTCAGAGGGCAAGAGGAACCCTGCAATGAAACATTAAGAGACTCTATGCGTCCTCGAAATGACGGGAAAATACTGCACTGTCTTGGAATAAATGTCACCACTCAACTTTTCTGTACCTAAAGATCTCGATATACCTTATTCACAACGTCCATTTTTCATCGTTCCATCTTACTTCTGTCTCTCGTCGTCACTCTCCCACATTTTCTAGTTTCTGAATTTTCTGCTTTACTTTTTTTTTCGTGTTGTACCGATCAATCTCTCCTCGCCGCTACCAGAAAGTAAGGTTTTACTGAGGACTAAGAGGTGAGGTATTCCAGTAAGCTACAAGAGGACAAGCTGTACAAGTGAAAATCTCTCCAACACACAAACATTCTATATAAACAGCACCTTGACAATGTTGCTGCCATTTTCAGAGCAGCCAAAACATAAAGCACTGGGAATTGAAGGTTAAAAAAAAATAAAATAAAAAAAAAACTAGGACGGTGGAATATTTGCGTACCTACAGAGACAAGATAAGATGAGCACCATCGTAATCATTTCGGGAATATGCCTATAATATTACAGGTGTTTTTCTCCAAACGTAAACAAACAGGATAAACTGCCGATTGAATTTAACAGTACCAGTTCCCGACATTATTTTCAACCTCAGCAGAAAAATAAAATACATTAGACATAGACATACGAAAAACTACGCAACAATACTAATCTTATTATAAGAATTTCTTAACTATTCGATCCTCTACCAAGTAAAGCTATCTGGTTTTATCAATTAATTTTTAGGGTGTATTTTACAAGTTGGGAATCTATCCCTCGCTATGTAAAGTAAAATTCTCGTGGCCCATGATACATTGGGCTTTCTATTTATCTATTTTTTTATTTAACTTTTTTCTAATAAATTATCTCTTCTTTCTGTTAATTCTATTATTTTCTTTCAATTTCTTTCAAGAGAACACCATATTCTCTGGACGCTTGAATTTCAAATCAATGGGACCTGCAGTCCTGTTCCTTAAGAATAGGGTTCACCTTTATGATAATAATAATAATAATAATAATAATAATAATAATAATAATAATAATAATAATAATAATAATAATAATAATATTTAAAACTACCTTCCTTTACATTCCTTTACAAAACACGATGTGTGTAACGCCGATAATTTAGTACTGAACTTCACATTGAACCGTCTCAAAATCTTATTCAACAAATACCGAGCTAAATAATATACAGTGATATTCTAAGTAGGCCATATCTACAGCACTACTCAAATATTTCAAATTATGACATCAATAGTAACTACATATTAGTAACTGCATATTACTGATTAGTTCCAGAATCCACTAACCGTCAACTGGCCTTCTATAATCTTCCCTCCTTTACGAGGCGGGTCTTTCCTTAATTTCTTTAACTTTCTCTTCCTCGCTTTCTTCACACTTGGGCTAGAAAATGGCATTAAGTTGCCCGTCCAAGTGGAGATTTATTTTTAACAAAATGCACTTACAAGTAAGTTGTATCGTCTTACCTCTACAAAGACAAGGCGTCATTATAATCACGATCTGAATACATAACATTATTCACCTTGAAACCGTGACAGAAATTAATACGATTTTACAGTCCTTTTCTTGATAAAGAAAACAAATGGAAGACAATCAGAAGAATGGGTGAAGACGCACTGCCTGCGTCGTAAGAAGAGTAAGGAAACATGATAGATCGAGAATTGTAATGATACACTGGAAGTTTTAGAACGAAGGAGTTGAACAATAGTGTGTGAGCTCAACATGTAACTGATGACGTTGCTGGCTGTTCAGGTATGAGAAGCAGGTGCACAACGAGGAATTGATTTTTTAATGATTCCTCTTTGATTCAGCAATTAAGAGAATGAATGGCGTATAAACCCGGAGTGGACAACAAAACACACCTGGATTAAAGCAGACATCTATGTCTCAGGTGAGATCTAGTCTCTCTCTCTCTCTCTCTCTCTCTCTCTCTCTCTCTCTCTCTCTCTCTCTCTGAAACTTCCCCCGAAGGCAGAATTGTCGGGAAAAAAAAAACTTCTCACTTAATGAAAGAACTTCCCCGTGATATCCGTCTGTCTCTGAAACAAAATACGACCCTCATACTACCCCGAATATCTCATAAGGGTCCATTTTTCCATAGGCTGGAGGAAACGCCAGACGTGAAAAATAAAAGCTTCTTCCATCCACAAATAAATATACCAGTGTTCTTTGAATCTCCCACCTCTATTCACTCCCTCAGGAGAACACACACACACACACGCACGCACGCACACATATACACATACACACGAGCCCCTTCGGAAAAAGGACGTCACCTCCTCAACCTTCTTCCTTCTTCCTCCTTCTATTCGTACTCCTCCTTCCTCAACCTCCTCCTCCCCCTCCTTCCACCCCCACCTCCCTCATTCCTCCCCTTCCCTGATGTAGGGTAGTTTTGACCCTTTCTGAAACATTGATGTCTTCTGTTCGTAGTTGGTTGTGGGGGAACCTATGGGGGGGGGGGGAGAGGAGGAGGGAAGGGTCATGAGGGACGGGGGAGGGAGGGAGTGGTCCGTCCTCTTCTCGGGGCTCCACCTCACCTCCCAACACCCGGAGTGGGAAGGCTAAACTCGTACGAAACTTTGTACACTAAATCCATTTTCTTTTATTCATTCTCGCTTTTCAGGCAGTTTCCCTATCCGGAAAATTCCGAACATACAATAACATTCTATCAGGGAACTGCTTCGCCTGGTAAGTGCATTCCTTTGTATC
>NC_087213.1:7987388-7997388 GCF_015104395.2 Macrobrachium nipponense | reverse complement strand
TATTTCATATCATATATAATGTAATAATCATATTTTAATACTTAATAATCATATTTGAATACTAATAATCATATTTCATATGATGTAATAATCATATTTCAATATTATTAAATCATATTTTGAATCATATGTGATATAATAACCATCTCTTAATATTAATAACCATACCTTGAATCATATGTGATGTAATGCCTATATTTTAATACTAATAACCACATCTTAAATCATATGATTTAATAATCATTTTTTAAATCATATATGACGTAATAATCAATTTCATATCATACGAGGTGCATTAATCATATTTTATTTCATATACGATGTAATAGTCATATTTTATATATGTAATGTAATAATCATATCTTGTGATGTAATAATCATATTTCATATATGATGCAATAATCATATTTTGTATTATATGTGATATAAATCATATTTTATATGCGATGTAGTAATCACAATAGAAAATATAAATCAAAGGTTTTATGTTATCATAGTTATTACAATCTAAGGATGAAAACTGAAATTTTATGACTTAATAATAATAATAACAATCACAAGCAAAAGCCACCACTTTCCACCCATATTCATCACCTAGTAAAAAGTAAAATCTTAGGAATACTCGATTCGCTAATGGTTTCATATCCATTATGGCTCGTATTTACTATAATCTATGTTTTTTTCTAAAGACGGGCCTTTAAGCGCTTTTCCCCCTGTGTGTGTCTGATCTCATGTCACACATTATACTCTCCAAAGTCTGAGCAACATGTAACAAAGGCACTGCCAGTCCCATCGGCCTCCCCAAGAAAAGCAGTGGAACAAGACAGGGAAATTATATATACGTACGTACGTATGTATGTTGTATGTATGATATATATAGATATATATATATATATATATATATATATAATATATATATATATATATATATATATATATATATATATATATATATATATATATATACCGGTACTTGCGTAAAACCTTCATTTACAACTGCAATAATAAAAATAATTAATTAATAATAATAATAATAATTAATAAAATAATAATAATAATAATAATAATAATAATGTGTAACTAGATTTTCTCGTGCAATTTTCTGATCGACTTTCTTTTCTGGGACCAAATTAGAACTTTCGTCTATTAATCCCCTTTTACTCATAATTCACTCTTTAACAATTGGGTTAATTAATCTACTGGCGAAATATTAAAAAAAGAAATACTGTGGGCAAATTAAATAATTCATATACAATACACATATGTAACATGAATATATATATATATATATATATATATATATATATATATATATATATATATATATATTATATATATAGTATATATCTATAGGCTTTTTTATTTTCGTGCTGAACTGTTGTATTACTTCAAAGACACACACACACTCACACATACACACACACACACACACACACACACACACATATATATATATATATATATATCTATATAGTATATATATATATGTGTGTGTGTGTGTGTGTGTGTGTGTGTGTGTGTGTGTGTGTGTGTTTGTGTATTAATCAATATTATCATACATGAATATATGTGAATACGTATTATAAAAAAATATTACGTGTATGTATGTATGTACGTGTATGTATATATATATATATAGTATATATATATATATATATATATATATATATATATATGCGCATTAAAATAAACTATGAAATGCCCTTTATTATCCAATTTGCTCTACCTCGGAATTAATATATTTTCATATATGTTAGACGAAGGGGAATTTTGTAGTTGATGATAATTTCGTCCCCTCGCGGATCCGAACCTGGGCACGGAGGAGGAATCAATCCAGATTTCTCCTCCGTGCGCTGGTTCGATTCCACGAGAGGACGAAATTATTATCAACTACCAAATTCCCGTTTCGGTTAACATATATGAAAATATAATTAATTACGAGGTAGAGCGAATTGGATATTAAAGTACATTAATTTTGTAGCTTAATGCATGCATATGAATTACGGCGAGGAAAAAAAATAAAAAGATTCATAAAACAATATATATAAATATAAAATATATCTATATATATATATAATTATATATTAATATTAATATATATATATAATTATATATATTATATGTATTATATATATATATATTATATATATTATATATATATTTATATTATATCTTTTATATATATATATATCTCCTATTTATATCCTATATATATATAATAGATGTACATATATATATATATAATAATGTATGATATAATACATATACTATATATATTCATATGAATACTACACATGATGTATATCCATATACTATAAATCTATATGCATAAGTTTATGCAAACAGCAACGTAACAAAATACCTAAAACATCAAAAACTTTTAATTTACTTTCCATCGCGTTCACGAGATCCCTCTCGCGACTAAGTAGAAAGGAACTTTCTGATTTTTAATAAATAATTGAAGAGACTTTGCCAACTGTAACTTTATATCCAGAACAGAAACTATTTAATAGTTTTCCTCTCCGTTTCTCTGTTCGACCTTTCAGTAAGCAGGAGCCCGCAGCGCATTACTAAATCCTATGACGGGACAAGAAGCCTTCGTCACTAATTAAAGGTTTCGTCTGCTAACTTTGCCGCTGCTGCCTATTGAAATATCATTTGCTTACGACACACACACACACACAGAAATTAACAAACTATAATCAGGTTTATATATATATATATATATATATATATATATATATTATATGTGTGTGTGTGTGTGTGTGTGTGTGTGTGTGTGTGTGTGTGTGTGTGTGTGTGTGTGTGTGTGTGTGTAAGTGTTACATAAGTAGAATATATGGAATGTTATCCCATATATAAAAAACTAAAACTATGACTAATTAAAACCAGATTGCTTGCAGGAATGTGATCAGACCAGAGACGATAAGTAGGCTAAGATGACGTATACAATAAGTAGGCTAAACATTGACGTGTATAATCAGTCAGTGTCTAGTGCCGTCACCTGTGGTCATTCATTTGTTTGTAAACTATAGCCCACGCATCTTGCTTGAGGCGACCACCGTTACTATAATTAATTCAAACGGCCTACGTGATTTATGTCATCTGTGTGTATGTTCGTATGTTCGAGCTACTGTCTGCTTCCTTTGTGATTTGTAAACGAGATTGTAAGAGAAGCGATCAAGCCATCGTCATCAGAAGACCTGTCCATTTTTATCTGAGCTTCATCATGTAGAATTCAATCAGCCATCATCATTGGCAGACTTGTACAATTTCATCTTGTAATCTCAGAAGAATAGATGTATTTTTGTACTCAGTGTTTTCTACTAGCACCTCACATCAGAAAGAGATCGAATGAACTTATAACTATCGTCATGGGTTTAACACATCTCCGTCGTCATAACCAAAGAAGATAATGACTTCGTAAGTTATCATCAAAACCCCAAGACACTCCAATGAGTATGGAAGTCAGAACCAAACCGACTTAGCGTAAGATTATCGCAAGTCTAACATAACCTCACAGGGCGCCTTATTATACAAGGCAACACCCAGCCCTAATATATATATATGTATATATATATATATATATATGTATATATATATATATTATATATATATATATCCACACATCAAAGGGTACTATAGTAAGCAGGAGAAGCTAATAAATGTACCTATGTATCTACTGGATGTGATATGTTCCTGCGCCCTTCTCCTGCCAGCGTGACTCATCTCCTCTTCACATTACATAAAAATGTATATTATATATATATATATATATATATATATATATATATATATATATACATATATATATATATATATACACACATATATATATATGTGTGTGTGTGTGTGTGTGTGTTTTGTGTGTGTGTGTGTGGGAGTGCGTGCGTGTGCACTGGCCATCCCGAAGCTCTCCGCGAGAACTATTACTAATACACGTACACTCGTACATCAAAGATTTCACGCCTTCTGACCCAGCAGCTGATGAGCAGCGCAAAATAACAAGTTCTGTAACGAATGCAGAGGCCGAGAAGGCGGCGCTGCTGGCTGGGTTTTGTGTGGCATATTGATTACACAAAGTTTCAAGAAATATCACCGTTAGCTATTTTCATAGCCAAGTTGGGAGTGACCCCGGAAATTTATGGGAGCGAGGAGGCTCTCTCTCTCTCTCTCTCTCTCTCTCTCTCTCTCTCTCTCTCCTCTCTCTCTCCTGGGTGGCACAAGGTGTGATGTATCTTCCATTAAGTTAATTGTTGTCGCAGGAAACTAGGATCTGCGTTTGACTCCTGCATTTTCACAGCCAGACTGAGGATATATATATATATATATATATATATATATATATATATATATTATATATATATGTGTGTGTGTGTGTGTGTGTGTGTGTGTGTGTGTATACTAGATAAATAACTTATATAGTATGTGTATATAATATATATACTATATATATATGTATATGATACATTTCTATATCTATATGTATACTAGAAAATTAATATTTTAAGTCTATCTATATTATATAATATATATATCTTATATATATGATCTATATATATATTATAGACTAATAGATCATAGACATTTATAATATATATATATGTAAACTAGAAAAGAAAATTAATATTTAGGTATATATATCATATATTGTCTATATCTATTAGAATATCTAATATATGATATATATCTATATATTATTGAACACTACTGAACTGAGAGACTCGCGAAGCTAGACGTAAGAGCCAAAGATGATACTTACCGATTACACAAACCTGCAATCAAGAGAGACTGACAAACTGAGAGTAACGAGACATACAGACAGACAGACAAGCCTCCCATTTCAATTTTTCATTGCCTTGCAAGTTTCGCAGCTTTGTTCTAACATTACTTATGGCAGCTCTTAAATCTACTGTTATTTCTTTGAGCCATGAGCAATGCAATTCCTGGCGTCAGTGGTAGTAATACCAGGATTAGCAGCAAAGTGGGAGGACTACTTTTTTTCATGAAGTCACTCTCTTTGGAAATTACAGTTGTTTCTGCAATATTTGACGATTGACATTTTATATTTCTCAACGACAGATTTACCAAAACTTCATCAGTCACCTATGATGAATGAGATGCGGCAGATTAATATATATATATATATATATATATATATAATATATATATATATATTAATAGTTTTTTTTTTATATATATACATATGAACGTCTTTTACTGTGATAAATGTTTAGTGTGTGTGCATACCTGTTCAAATGTATAAACATACATAATTACATATTCAATCCATATAAATCTATATATATATATATATATATATATATATATATATATCTATATATATATATATATATATATATATATATTATATTATATATGTGTGTGTGTCCGTGTGTGTGTGTGTATGTATACACACACAAATGCATACACGTACGTACACACACACACGCACAAATATAATATATAATATAATATAATATATATATATATATAATATGTATTATAATGATGATATGATACTTATACAAAATATTAATAAATTTTTATATGTATAATATAACCATTAAAACATCAAAGAAACCAGCACTCACCAGAAAAAAAGTAAAAAAATTTCCCTATAAAGAAATAAATGATAGTTACACAGTTTTCATAATAAAGAAAAAGCAAAGTGACATCAGATCATGGAAACGATGGCAATTACGCGAAACGCAGCAGCCGAGAGAGGTATATTATATATACGTACATTGGCCGGAGGAGCTTCCCACGAGAACACCGACAACGAACCCACCCAATATTTCGGCGAGAGAAAATGCTCGCCGTTATTTCTTATCGAACCGCCGCAAGCAGGCACGAGCGCATAATGCTTTTGAAGGATACGGCGCAAAGGGAGAAGGAGGAGGAGGAGGGAAAGGGAGATAATATGAAGGGAGGAACAGATAATATGAAGGGAGGAGCAGATAATATGGAGGGAGAAGGAGATAATATGGAGAATAAGTGAGTCGAGGGCTAGGGGAGGGGGGTGTTGGAGATAGTATGAGACGTGGTGGGGGGTGTTGTGTTGGAGATAGCGTCGAGTGGTCTGGAGGGTGGAAGGGTGGGTAGGGGATGACATAGGCGCTGTTCTAATAACATCCCCATCCCCCCACCCCCCCCCCCCAAAACCCCACAACCCCCACCATTTGACATATACCTATCGGCAAACTTCCTCCGCCAAATTATCGTGAAATCGCAAGCATACCGGAACTGGCATCGCAGATAGAGGCACATGTGCAATGATTGCAATGGCTCCGGTAATTGCAAACGTAAGAGAGATTTTGGGACTTGCTTTGCAAGCGCTTACGCATCGTTGCAGAGTTCCGTGGTAAACTAATAACATCAGACGGAGTGATGAGGGAATGGGAAATGAAGCGTTGAATGTCTAATTATTTAAACTGCCGTTGCAATAGTCGTGGTCATCGAAGAAGAATGTGACATTTTGAGTGCGTTTTAATGTGTACGGTACTTAAATATAATCATCCAGCTCTATTTAATGCAATATTTTCATCACAAAGTCATACTGTCCACAAACAGAGAGAGAGAGAGAGAGAGAGAGAGAGAGGAGAGAGAGAGAGAGAGAGCAAAGGGAAGAATGGTTCGATAGGTTTATTTGTGCACATTCTAAAATTGGAGAGAGAGAGAGAGAGAGAGAGAGAGAGAGAGAGAGAGAGGCCCTCTGGCACAGGGAAGAATATTTCAATATGCTTATTTGTGCCCATTCTAAAATTGAGAGAGAGAGAGAGAGAGAGAGAGAGAGAGAGAGAGAGAGAGAGAGAGAGAGAGAGAGAGAGGCCCTCTGGCACAGGGAAGAATATTTCGATATGCTTATTTGTGCCCATTCTAAAATTGGAGAGAGAGAGAGAGAGAGAGAGAGAGAGAGAGAGAGAGAGAGAGAGAGAGAGAGAGAGAGAGAGAGAGAGAGAAAGGTCTCTTGCACAAGGAAATATAGTTCAATACGCTTATTTCTGCCCATTTTACAACTGGGGTGGGGGACTGTATCAATCTCCAATTTCTCATCATATTTTGCCTCATGCCTCTTTCGAACCCTCGTGACATTTGTCCATTACTATTTTCAACCTTGCTTTCATACCTGAAATCTCTCAGATTTCTTGTGTTTCTTTAATTTTATAAATCACACCTTGTGAGATTGCTTGATTTGGGCAACTCATTCAGACTGTATTTGCCATTCAAAAAGTTGAAGAAAAGATATTAGTATCACAAGTACTTCACGCTATTTCCCACAAAGCAGACAAATAGATTTGAGTTATGAATGTGTGGTCTGACGATCTTGCTCTAGAACGTTAGGTTATTTCAGTTTAGTGATGAGAATAGTTTAAGGGTAGTGATGAGAATAGTTTAAAGGTAGTGATGAGAATAGTTTAAAGGTAGTGATGAGAATAGTTTAAATGTGAAAATGTGACAGTTTAATTACTAATAATCTAGTCAAGGATAAAAAATATATTTAAAAAATTTCATGACGTAATCAGCATCAACAGTCTACTAACTGTGGAGCACATAATAATGGAATGTGCAACAGATATACATCAGAAAAGGCAACACCGTATTTCAGTTTCCATTTGAGGTATCAAATTACGTGTCAATACGAAAACAAATAAGTTTCATACCCATGGAAATAAAAGTCGACTTTACAAAATATAGAATAATAAATTTCCTCACTCAACAAACACAGAAAAAGAGCGACACATACTCCTTTTCACAGACATTTTCACAATGCTCTTTCATTGGTCAAACCCACATCGGAACTTTTTCAACAAAAAAGCAGTAAAAGTAATTTTTAAAAAGGAAAACGGCGCAATAAGAACTTACTCCCAAAGACCCGGCTATGGAGCCCCACAAAAAGGTTTCTCTCATTCTTTTGTATCGAATCAATTCCCGATTCCTGTCGAGCCTTTTCAAAAACTGAATATACTAAGACCAGCGTCATCAATTATTCCATGGAGGTTTCATTCCTTCGTCCTTTGAGAGAGAGAGAGAGAGAGAGAGAGAGAGAGAGAGAGAGAGAGAGAGAGAGAGAGAGAGAGAGAGAGAGAGAGAGGTGGGACATTGTTTACCCTCAAAATCTGACTCACTTCATCATTATAAATATTAACGGTTTTGTTTCCACTGTTTCATGACACTGACAATTAAAAAAATATTATCAGCTACGATGTGAAACTGCATAATAAGAAAAAATGCACAGAAATTGATACAGCGATAAAATACCATACTTCTCACAAGTCAATGACTGTCAAGTGTATTCTGCAAATAAAGGGAATTCATATGATTAACCACTGAATGTAACAATAATATGATTTGCATTACTCCTGTGCCCGTACGGGAACGGTAACAAATGAACAGTAATGCTTGTCCTCAGGCATTCAGTTACTGCCCGTCTAGAAAAAAAAAATAAATGTTTAAACTGACACTCCTAGAGCATGGGGTACATTTTTCTTGAATCTTAAATAATTCAGTTTATGACCTATCAATCATTAAATTAGTGGACCTCATTCCATCGTTCAGCGGAATTCTGCATCTGTTAGCATAAACACAAAATGAGATCATGCATATGCAGTTTCTTTCAAATGGAGAGGATAGGAATGAGCGTCTAAGGGCGGCCCTGTGGCCGAGATAGATTGAGGGGGGATGGGGGAGGGAATGAATATAAGGTCAGGTAAAAGCACAACACCTTGGCCTGGGTCATGGGGAAACTGCATCCCCAGCCCCCTTCCATACCCCACCAAAAAGGGGAGGGGTTGAGGAGGGGTTAAGGGTAGAGGATAGAAAAAGGACAAATAAAGTGCGGTCGTCTGGAGTCGGTTGTAGCCACTTCCATTTCAATTTGGGAAAGTTTGAGAGCGTCCAGCGGCCCCTTTTTCCATTCTCTCTCTCTCTCTCTCTCTCTCTCTAAGTCGTCCGCCTCGTTCCCTTCTACTCTATATCTCTCTCCTCCCTTTTCACCTTGGTCGTATCTCTCTCTCTTTCTGTCTGTCTGTCTGTCTGTCTCTCTCTCATATCAAGCGTTCCCCTTGTCTCCTATTTCTCTGTTTCTATTCCCTATTATCACCTTTGCCATATCATTCTTATTTTCTCTTTTCGTGCCCCCCCAACCCACCCTCTCCTCTTCTCTCTTCTCTCTCACTCGTCTCTCTCGTCTCTCGTCTTCTCTCTCTCTCTCTCTCTGTCCTTCCCACTTGTCCCCTTCCACTCTCCCTTCAGGTCTACTCCGGGATTAAAGACAGGACCGATGGCGACTGAGATGGAAGAAGAAGAAGAGAAAAAAAAAAAATGTTTCCGTGTAGGAGCCCTCCGGGCTGGTCAGTTCTTTCCCTCGCAGGACGACGAAGGCGACTACGTCGACGCTTCATTGGTCACTCCTCCTCCTCCTCCTCCTCCTCCTCCCCCCTCTCCTTCTATTTATTCTTCTACCTCTCCTCCTTCGCCTCCTTCTCCTCCTCCTCTTCTTCTTCTTTACTCTCTTCTTCCTCCTCCTACTCCTCTTCTTCTTCACTCTCTTCTTCCTCCTCCTACTCCTCCTAACTCTCCTCCTCTTCTTCTTCTTCTTCCCTCTCTTCCTCCTCCTCCTCCCCCCCTCCTCTTCCTACCTCTCCTTCTTGCATCTGGTTATATATATATATATATATATATATATATATATATATATTATATATATATATATATATATATAACGTTTGTGCGCACAAGCATGACAGAGAGAGAGAGAGAGAGAGAGAGAGAGTCACTCGGATGACGTGTGAGAAATGGATGAGAACGAACAATGCCCGTCCTATATTAGCGATATTGGGAGTTGATAACGCATTGATGACATGAGAAATGACGGTTCTCGCCAATTTGATGCGAAGGGAAGTAACACTCACTCCTTCATTTCTATTCTCTTTCGTTACTGTGTCGCTTTGATTCGTGTCTTAACACACAATTTCTGCATTCATTCTAAGGAAAATGA